>NW_028318797.1:0-172500 GCF_062004578.1 Staurois parvus
TCACAATTCCTGAAGCATCGGCTTCACGCAGTATACCAAAGGATGACGTCACTTCTGATTGCGCAATGACGTCGCTGGTTCCCGCCCCGACACGTTTCGTCATAATCTCATGACTTCCTCATGGAGCAGAGAGGGTGACTGCACCACCACCATACTGCAAGGTAGCAGTTAATTAGAGGAGAGGGTGACACCATCACTGTTATACTGTGGTAGATGTGTACTCGAAAATATGTTCTGGTGTTTTTAGGTTCGGGTTCGTGGTTGATCGGCGTTTCCGATCGATGGCACAGCGTTGCCCGGAGTCTGACTCTAATATGTTGCGTCTTCCTTGCAGGTGAGGCGTTGCGTTCAGGCAGTGCTGTGGGCGGTGCTCCCCCAAGCCGCTCCTGAAGAAGAGGCGATCTGGAGAGCCCGGAGGAAGAAGAAGGCAGAAGCTGCGACCAGGCCGGGCCGATCCCCGGGGAAGTCTCGCTCCAGCCTTCAGCAAGACATCGTCTTCCAGGTCACCCCCGATGGATGGCGCCTGGATCCCGGTACGGACCAGGGGAAAGTCCAATCCCAAGAGAGGAGACGCCAGAGTTTCGATAGTTCCTTCTCCTCGAGCCAAATTCAGGAGGACGTGGTCGACAACGTGTTCTATCCCTAAGTCTTTACTCTCTAAACCAGTGGTCTCCAAACTGGGGCCTGGGGGGCCAGATGTGGCCCTTTACTTGCTTTTATCCGGCCCTTGGGGCCCTACTTCTCCCAATGACACCAACAATGTGGCCCTATGACACCAATGATTAGGCATAATTCCTCCCAATGACATCAAGGATGGGACACTATTTCTCCCAATGACACCAACAATGGGGTCCTATGACACCAACGATAAGGCACAATTCCTCCAAATGACACCAATGTTGGGACACAATTTCTCCCAATGACACCAACAATGGGGCCCTATGACACCAATGATTGGGCACAATTCCTCCAAATGACACCAATATTGGGGCACAATTTCTCACAATGATGCCAACAATGGGGCCCTATGACATCAATGATTGGGCACAATTCCTCCAAATGACACCAACATTGGGGCACAATTTCTCACAATGACACCAACAATGGGCCCTATGACACCAATGATTAGGCATAATTCCTCCCAATGACATCAAGGATGGGACAATATTTCTCTCAATGACACCAACAATGGAGCCCTATGACACCAACGATAAGGCACAATTCCTCCAAATGACACCAACATTGGGGCACAATTTCTCACAATGATGCCAACAATGGGGCCCTATGACATCAATGATGGGGTACCATTCATCCCAATGACACCAACGATGGGGAACAATTCCTCCAAATGACACCAACGTTGGGACACAATTTCTCCCAATGACACCAGCAATGGAGCCCTATGACACCAATGATGAAGCACAATTCCTCCCTTTGTTTAGAAAGTTTGGAGACCCCTGGTATAAACCTTCAATCTTCATACTGAAGAGTTTTCTCTCTTTATATCTGATATGTATAATTGTTGACTCTGAAGTTTAATCTGCTTTTGCCCTCCCTGCCTCCCCCCTCCCCCATCAACATGCTGATGACATTTTAGAATAAAACCTTTCCATTTTCAGTACAAACTTTACTGTACACTTGGTGATGTCATCACTGTGTCTCTGTGCTTCTCTATGCAATGCAGGCAGATCGTGACTGGTGGGAGGAGCCAGTGCATAGCTTCCTGAAAACATCACAGCCCCCTTCCTCAGTACTCAAGAGCCCTCAGCCCTGGTGCAAGCACTGGGAGGAGCTATGCAAATATCAAATTGCCTTGATTGAGTGGGTGTCCGTCTGGAGAAAGTGGGCGTTACTAGGCAGGTGGCAGAGGTGATGCCGAACCTCCATTGACAAAACTTAAATCCAATGAATGAAAGGGGACCAGGGACGGTCAGGCTGGGGAGGAAAGGGCTAGAGGATGCTGGATGTCACCCAGCCAAGAAATAAGGCGAAGCTCTAAATATTGAAAGGGGTGGGGCCAGGGACAGTCAGGTGGGGGAGGAAAGGCCTAGATGATGCCGGGTGTCTTCAAGCCAGGAAATGATGCGGTGCGCTAATTATTGAAAGGGGCGGGGCCAGGGATGGTCAGTCGGGGAGGAAAGACCTAGGTAATGCTGGACATCCTCCAGCCAGGAAATGAGGCGGAGCTCTAATTATTGAAAGGGGCGGGGCCAGGGACAGTCAGGCTGGGGAATAAAGACCTAGATAATGCTGGACATCCTCCAGCCAGGAAATGGGGCGGAGCTCTATCTGACTGGCTGAAGCTTCTAATGCACATTGTGAGAAGCTCCCAGTGTGCGGTGATATCAGAGGAAGACAATTCATTCCAGGGGGAGGAGCCGGTACACCTGTACAAGACTGGAGGGGAGGAGCCGGTACACCTGTGCAAGACTGAAGGGGAGGAGCCGGTACACCTGTGCAAGACTGAAGGGGAGGATCCGGTACACCTGTGCAAGACTGAAGGGGAGGATCCGGTACACCTGTGCAAAACTGAAGGGGAGGAGCCGGTACACCTTTGCAAGACTGAAGGGGAGGAGCCAGTACACCTGTGTAAGAATGAAGGGGAGGAGCCGGTACACCTGTGGAAGACTGAGGGGAGGAGCAGGCACACCTGTGCAAGACTGAAGGGGAGGAGCTGATACACCTGTACAAGACTGAAGGGGAGGAGCCGGTACACCTGTGCAAGACTGAAGGGGAGGAGCCGGTACACCTGTGCAAGACTGAAGGGGAGGAGGCGGTACACCTGTGCAAGAATGAAGGGGAGGAGCCGGTACACCTGTACAAGACTGACGGGGAGGAGCCGGTACACCTGTGCAAGACTGAAGGGGAGGAGCCGGTACACCTGTGCAGGAATTAAGGGGAGGAGCCGGTACACCTGTGCAAGAATGAAGGGGAGGAGCCGATACACCTGTGCAGGAATTAAGGGGAGGAGCCGGTACACCTGTGCAAGACTGAAGGGGAGGAGCCGGTACACCTGTGCAAGACTGAAGGGGAGGAGGCGGTACACCTGTGCAAGAATGAAGGGGAGGAGCCGGTACACCTGTACAAGACTGAAGGGGAGGAGCCGGTACACCTGTGCAAGACTGAAGGGGAGGAGCCGGTACACCTGTGCAAGACTGAAGGGGAGGAGCCGGTACACCTGTGCAAGAATGAAGGGGAGGAGCCGATACACCTGTGCAGGAATTAAGGGGAGGAGCCGGTACACCTGTGCAAGACTGAAGGGGAGGAGCCGGAGCTCACCTTTAAGAAACCACAAACACAAAATCCGGATATTGATCATTTTGATTATTATTTATTTTTATTCAGAAAAAAAAATATATGACTTTCAAAAATACATTATAAAATAAATACGTCTCCCTCCATGTAAACAGATTCCCCGGCTGCATCAGAATGTAATAAACCCCTCTGTGTATGTGCAGTATATATACATTATGTACAAGGAGCTCTGTACAGTCACATGGTGTCACTGCCCCGCCCACAATCAGACGCACAGGACGCAAGGATTCCATCTGCTTTCCTCGGTGACACATTTTGATACAATGTTAACAAAACCGCTGATAATAATGTGACAATCCAGTGATACCTGTATATGTGAAGAGTGATCAGACCCACGCATGCACAGATCACGACTGCCATCGACATCAGATGAATGGTACGACTCATACGCCGCACACTGATTGGATCAATGAGATGACGAATAAATGACTCGGTATTTGTAGGATGCTATGTAATATATATCTATATAATATATACACATGCGCATTTTCTTTTTACTGCCAATCAGACCTGCGCGCAAAACCTCAGACAGAAGCTGCTTTTTCTCTGCCCTTTCCTGCAGCCATTACCATCAGGTGACCTCACGACCTTGAAACATTTAGAGCTTCCAGCTGAGGCTTTTCGCACAGGTGCCTCGCCTTCAAAGCAACTGATCTGATGAATAGGTTGACTTGATTAGATACCAAAAAATCTCCCCCCCCCAGTTAACCCATCACCTAAATCAGGGGTCTCCAAACTTTC
Source organism: Staurois parvus (assembly GCF_062004578.1). Classification (NCBI taxonomy): domain Eukaryota; kingdom Metazoa; phylum Chordata; class Amphibia; order Anura; family Ranidae; genus Staurois; species Staurois parvus. The sequence continues at coordinate 4,057 of NW_028318797.1, forward strand.
CAAACAAAGGGTCGGTTTCAGGGGCGGACTGACAACTCATGGGGCCCCCGGGCAATAGGGGATCATGGGGCCCCAACTCAAAAAAGCCTATGAAAAAGGTACCAGGGGCATCTCATGGGGCCCCCTACTGACCCCGGGCCCTCGGGCAGTGCCGGAGTTTCCAAATGGTCAGTCCACCCCTGGTCGGTTTAATGTCCTTCAGGCTTTAGGGGGGCCGGACCGTGGTCAGCGGGAGTAGAAAATGCATCGCTGGCCCATTGGTGGTTTTTGCAGAGGTGTCAAACTGGCGACCCTGCAGTTTTTGCAGAACTACAAGTCCCATGAGGCATTGCAAGGTTGACAGTTACAAGCGTGACTCCCAAAGGCAGAGGCATGATGGGACTTGTAGTTTTGAAACAGCTGGAGGGCCGCCAGATTGACACCCCTGTTTTAGAGGGAGGAATAGTGCGCCAAGGGCTGGATAAAGGCAGGCAAAGGGCCACATCTGGCCCCTGGGGCCACAGTTTGGAGACCACTGACCTAAAGATAAAAAAATAGTAAGTAGCCTTTAGGCAGTGGGAAATTTGGGCAAAGGTAAACCCCGGGCCGATTTAGATACCCGCATAGCGGCCTTGTTAAAGAGAGTCGTTGACATTCACCAGTATAGGTGTAAGGGGATAAAAACAAATGTACCAATAAAGTGCCCAGGAAACAAATGTATCGATAAAGTTTCTAGGATACAAATGAATCTATAAAGTTTTTAGAAAACAAATGTATCGATAAAAGTGCCAAGGATGTATCGATAAAGTTTCTAGGAAACAAATGTATTAATAAAGTTTCTAGGAAACAAATGTATTGATAAAGTTCCCAGAAAACAAATGTATCGATAAAGTTTCTAGGAAACAAATGTATCGATAAAGTTTCTAGGATACAAATGAATCTATAAAGTTTTTAGAAAACAAATGTATCGATAAAAGTGCCAAGGATGTATCGATAAAGTTTCTAGGAAACAAATGTATTGATAAAGTTTCTAGGAAACAAATGTATTGATAAAGTTCCCAGAAAACAAATGTATCGATAAAGTTTCTAGGAAACAAATGTATCGATAAAGTTTCTAGGAAACAAATGTATTGATAAAGTGCCCAGGAAACAAATGTATCGATAAAGTTTCTAGGAAACAAATGTATCGATAAAGTTCCCAGAAAACAAATGTATCGTTAAAGTTTCTAGAAAACAAATGTATCGATAAAGTTTCTAGCATACAAATGTATCTATAAAGTTTCTAGAAAACAAATGTATCGATAAAGTTTCTAGGGTACAAATGAATCTATAAGGTTTTTAGAAAACAAATGTATCGATAAAAGTGCCAAGGATGTATTGATAAAGTTTCTAGGAAACAAATGTATCGATAAAGTTTCTAGGAAACAAATGTATCGATAAAGTTTCTAGGAAACAAATGTATTGATAAAGTGCCCAGGAAACAAATGTATCGATAATGTTTCTAGGAAACAAATGTATCGATAAAGTTCCCAGAAAACAAATATATTGATAAAGTTTCTAGCATACAAATGTATCTATAAAGTTTCTAGGAAACAAATGTATCGATAAAGTTTCTAGGAAATGTATCTCTACTACATTTACTAACGTGACACTGATTGTGCGCTGCACAATGTCTTCCCCTTCCAATCAGGAAGGAACAGCTTTCTTGTATTAGAAGTGTGACTCCAGTCAAAACCTTTCCTTCCAGTTCTGTTTTTGGGAGCCCCTTTAGAGATTTTCCCTCACTTCCTCTCCTGTGACAACGCTTTCAGCAGACAGGAAGTGAAGGAAAATCTCCAACAGACGCTGCAATAAAACCCCCATAAGGGTTCTAGACTCCCCCTACTCAATAATACAACCCTTTTATTTCTGTGTTGCTGTAGGGGATTTTTCCTCACTTCCTGCCTAGTGAAAGCGTTGTCACCGGGACAGGAAATCAGGATAAATCTCTCTATTAGAGCTTCTGATGGCAGTAAAAACCCGACAGGGGTTCTAGCCATCCCCTTCTCAACTAATTCAGCCCTTTTATCTCTGACTGTGTTGCTGTCGGAGATGTTCCCTCACTTCCTGTCTGCTGAAAGCGTTGTCACCGGGACAGGAAATGAGGATAGATCTCCCTAATAGAGCGGTATAAAACCTGACGTGTCTTCTAATCCAAAGCTATAAACGTTTTGGCTTGACTTTGAAGGCGAGATGCCTGTGTGAAAAGCCTCAGGTGGAAGCTGCACCCCGCCTACCAGCTCCAAGGTGGCGCTGTCAACCAAATAGGTTCAGCTTCACAGCTTGGGATCTGGTGGTTTTCGCAGGGGAGGTTGAAAAAACAGCTTCCATCAGAGGTTTTGCACACAGGTGTTGTGCTCCAATTGGCTGTAAATTGAATGAACGTGGTCAACTTTGCATGGATTGGTCCAGGGTGACCCCCTACATGGCGGGATTGGTAGATGAATGTATTCATTGCTGCTCCGGGAGTAGTACAGGAAGGCTGGTTGGAACACTCGGTTCCCCCCGTGTAGTGCAAAGAACACTCCGGAACCAACAGTGAACAATTCTCTGCCCTCTCTTTTGGGGCCCTTGAACCCCCAACGAGGAATGAAGCCACATCAGACACCACGCAGCACAAAAAAAGTCGGCAGGCAGATGAACATTTGAAGGACTAGCCCTTAAGAAGAGTCATTGTCCTGCCCCATTGCATTGTGGGAACAGGCCGTCCGGTGGGGTCTCCAGCATGCGGCCGTCCCCCGTGCTTGCAGAATGGTTCAGTCCATTGCATAACAATCTGGAGTCCACTGAGCCGTTTCGGCCAAGACGCCAAAAACAACCATCAGCCGGTTGGAGGCTGGTCCGGGACCATGGCTGCACCCAAGTCAACAGTCAGGAGACCACCGCTGAGATCTCGAAGAAGCATCAATAATGTCAACTGGGTGGCCAAAGTCTGAAGAATCAAGTCAAGGTTCCTGAAGAAGTTCACCAGTGCACAGCGGACCCCATAAAAACCCGTGCCGGTAGCCCACCACCTGGACATCTTAGACCCTTAAGAGGTTGCATGGCCATCAAGACTTTGCCGATGAGAAGCCTTGGCCTCACTCTGTCCTCTTGCGCCCGAACACGGCGGACATACTCCTGACGATGCCTTTGATGCCGGCGTTTTTCTTGCTGGCGCTGCGGTTCTCCTGTACGGACTCCAGAAGCTGGTGGAAGACCACCAGCGAGCCGTGGTAGGTCTCCGCCGCCGAGATCTCGAAGAAGCCGCAGTCGGAGCTGATGGCCAGGAGGCGCCCTTCTTCGCTGGAGACCTCCCGCCGGTGCTGGAGGTCCCGTTTGTTGCCCACGATGATGACGGGGGCCGAGCTCTGGCGCTTCTTCAGCTGGCGGACGCGCTGCAGCTGCTGGCGTACCACGTTGAAGCTGTCGCGGTCGCAGATGCTGTAGACCAGGATGAAGCCATCGGCCCATCGCAACTGCTCTTCGCTGACGCACGTCTGAAGATTGGGGTTCTGTTCATGGAAGGCAAAAACAACGATCAATTTCATGGAAAAGGAAAAAATTCAAATACACATCAATAAATCACGACAGCAAAAATGTCGCTTAAAGGGCCACCCCACCCAAAATGGAGATGGAGTTAAACCACTTGACAAGCGTGGTGAGAGCTCCACCCTTAACTTGTCCTCCAGCCCACCATAAACATGGTCAGGTAGTCTCCTTGTAGAGCTTCAACCCATTCTACGTTCAGTAAGGAGCATGTACACTACAAAGTGGGCGGGAACTCGCATAACTTCCAGGTGGGTGGGAACCTAGAGCTTTGACGTGGGCGGGAACACCTAACTTCCAGGTGGGTGGGAACATAGAGCTTTAAAGTGGGCGGGAACACCTAACTTCAAGGTGGGTGGGAACGTAGAGCTTTAACGTGGGCGGGAACACCTAACTTCCAGGTGGGTGGGAAAGTAGAGCTTTAAAGTGGGCGGGAACACCTAACTTCAAGGTGGGTGGGAACGTAGAGCTTTAAAGTGGGCGGGAACACCTAACTTCAAGGTGGGTGGGAACGTAGAGCTTTAAAGTGGGCGGGAACACCTAACTTCAAGGTGGGTGGGAACTTAGAGCTTTAAAGTGGGCGGGAACACCTAACTTCCGGATGGGTGGGAACGTAGAGCTTTAAAGTGGGCGGGAACACCTAACTTCAAGGTGGGTGGGAATGTAGAGCTTTAAAGTGGGTGGAAACACCCAACTTCCAGGTGGGTGGGATTTCACCAATGGATCTCCTAAGAGATCCAAGAACCCAAGAGGTCTACTAAGTGACCATTCCTTCGGGTCCCAAGGAAGGATTTCACGTAGACATTGACTCACCTGAGGACAGACGGAGTCCCAGATGCTGAAGAGGGTCTCCCGGCCGTCCACCATGATGTTGTGCGTGTAGACGGACTCTGGAAGACACAATAGAAAACGATTGTCAGGAGAAGCGAGGATCCACCAGGACAAAATCCATAGTTTGATCCATCAAAATCAAATTTTTTGAACCTCATGGGCATTCTGAGGAACGTCATGCAACATATGGCCGTATTTCGGCACCCAGGAGTCACCTCTACAAATATTGTCAGCCTTGGACACCACCCATCCCTCATCATCTTCTACGGCAAGACTGGCCATGGTCAAGGCCATCCAGCACCCAGGAGCCACCTCTACAAATATCTTCAGCCTTGGACTCCACCCATCCCTCATCATCTTCTACGGCAAGACTGGTCATGGTCAAGGCCATCCAGCACCCAGGAGCCACCTCTACAAATATCTTCAGCCTTGGACTCCACCCATCCCTCATCATCTTCTACGGCAAGACTGGCCATGGTCAAGGTCATCCAGCATCCAGGGCAAAGATGCCAAACTGCGCCCCCCCCTTAGGGGATCCTCCCCTCATAACAGGAAGGTGCCCCCCATCCCTACAGTAAACCATTGCACCCAGGGGCAGCAGCCCCTTCTGCCCACCCCTGGTCATCAAAGAGATGTTTCTACTAATTTGGCCTGGTTCTCCTTCAGCTTCCTGTCCACCTCTATGCAGTGGAAGGGGGTGGGCCACAGTGGGTGATAGAATGAAAACCTTCAGCATTAAAAGTTTGGATCCATAGGGAAATGAGTAGTCCCCCTTTAAATATTTCCGGGTTCAAAAATATTCTCAAGTTTTTTAAAAAAAAATGAGGGACTCACCGGTGCCAACGTACTCTCCGATGAATCTTCGGGTCAGGAATCGAACGGTCAGCGCTGAAAAGAAGAAGGTAGAAGTTCAGATTTCAGAAGACCGCAAAATGAAAAAAAATTCAGAACATTCGGAAACCTAAGAAGGCGGGCCCAAAGTGCTGCAGCCAATCAGAATCAGGTTGTTGTTTGTAAGATCAATGAATGCGCGTTGATCATAACGAGACGAATAAAGTTTTCTCAACTTGAATCTGATTGACAGTCACTCTTTATCCCTCCAAATGACCGACATCAATACATTGAATCAGCAATTTATCCCCAAAAAATATTCATCTTCGTTTCCCTGGTTACAATTTAAAGGATCAGTCCACCCAAAAATTATATTTTAATAATAGGCGGAGCATGCGGGCCCGATCGACTTCTGGCTTTTTAAAATGCAATAACAATAAAATAAAAAATACAATTAAATAATATGTAAAACAAGAACGATAAAATATTATAAAAATAAAATGCGACCAAATTAATAAAAATACAAGAAAATAAAACAAATTACAGAAAAATAAACAAATAAAATATTATAAAAATAAAATGCGACCACATTAATAAAAATACAAGAAAATAAAACAAATTACAATAAAATAAACAAATAAAATATTATAAAAATAAAATGCGACAACATCAATAAAATAAAGGACAAAACAACACAATGTGATCAAATAAAATGACTAAAATGGACTAAACTAAAACAAAAGGCAATAGCAATAAAACGCCATCAAATACAATAAAACAAAATAAAATAAATGAGATGTAATTACATAAAATAAATAAAAGGCAAAACAGTGAAAATAAATAAAATATTATAATGTAAAAATGTAAAAAGTAGATTAAAATTTAAACATAATACAATAAATAAATAAAAATAATAAAACGAATGAATAAATAAATAAATATAAATAAATAAAAAAGGATCACATCAAAGAAAAAAAATTACAATAAAATAAAACGAATGACTCTGCAATAAAATAAACAAATGAAATATTATCAAATAAAATGGACTAAAATAAAACAAAATAGAATAAATAGATAAAAATAACTAAATAAATAAAAATAAATAAATAAAAAAGGATAACATTAAAAAAAATTACAATAAAAGAAAACAAATGACTCTGAAATAAAATAAACAAATAAAATATTATAAAATAAAACGGATTAAAATAAAACAAAATAGAATAAATAGACACAAATAATAATAAAATAAATAAATAATATAAATAAATAAATTACGAGAAATATGTGTTATAGATGACAGGGATAGATCCACCACCGATGAATGTTTGGTGAAAGTCACATTCTCTGCTTTATAAATACCCCCCCCTAGAATTTTTTTTTTTGGGTAACGTACCGGATTTGCCCACGTTCTCTGCGCCCAGCACCAAAATGTTGGCTTCCACTTTCTGCTGCTGCTGGCCAATCTCGGTCATCTTGGCTTGCTGCTGTTGGCTGGTGCGGATTTGAACAACCATTTGTAATCCGGAGTGTTGTCACCGAGAAGAAGTGTGATGGGGTGTTGTCACTGAGAAGAAGTGTGATGGGGTGTTGTCACCGAGAAGAAGGTTGATGGGGTGTTGTCACCGAGAAGAAGGTTGATGGGGAGTTGTCAACGAGGAGAAGAGTAATGGGGATTCTGAGCTCTGAGCTGACTGCCAGCTCTTCTTATAGCAGAGGGGAGAGGAGGGGGCGGGGCGTTTGACACCAGCAGCAGCCAATCACAGGGGACCCCTTGGGGTGCGACATTCACAGTGGCAGTGAGTCGTCTTTGCAGGGGCCTTGTGATATTTAATGCGATCGATCAGCCGCATCCCGCCGCCTCATGCTTGGTATCAGGTGAGCGGACAGTTTCATGTGCCTGGGGGGGGCAAAAATACCCCCCAGACATAGGAAAACAAATAAAATGCATTTATATAATATGTGAAACAAGAAGAATAAAATATTACAAAAATAAAATGCAATAACAATAAAATAAAACAATAACATAAAATACATTTTATAATATGTAAAACAAGAACGATAAAATATTACAAAAATAAAATGCAACATAAATAAAATAAACGACAAAACAATACAATATGATCAAATAAAATGAATAAAATGCACTAAAATAAAATGCAATCAAACACAATAAATTAAAACAAAATTAAATACAATAAATGAGATGTAATGACATAAAATTGACATTGACCCAAATCCACACAATATACACCGCCGATTATTCCATCACTGACCCCTCTAGAGATCTGCAGAACATCGCTCCGTCCCCTCCCCCTCCTGACAGATCCATATTGATATATTCTGCAGATTATCCCATCACTGACCTCTCTACGGATCTGCAGAACATCGCTCCCTCCCATCCCCCTCCTGTATTTTGGATGAGGATCCAGTTGGCTGTGGATCGGTGATGGACTGGTGATGGATCGGTGATGGACTGGTGATGGATCGGTGATGGACCGGTGATGGATCGGTGATGGACTGGTGATGGATCGGTGATGGAGCGGTGATGGACTGGTGATGGATCGGTGATGGACTGATGATGGATCGGTGATGGACTGGTGATGGATCGGTGATGGACTGGTGATGGATCGGTGATGCATCGGTGATGGACTGGTGATGGATCGGTGATGGACTGGTGATGGATCGGTGATGGACCGGTGATGGATCGGTGATGGACTGATGATGGATCGGTGATGGACTGATGATGGATCGGTGATGGACTGGTGATGGATCGGTGATGGACTGGTGATGGACTGGTGATGGATCGGTGATGGACCGGTGATGGACTGGTGATGGATCGGTGATGGACTGATGATGGATGGGTGATGGACTGATGATGGATCGGTGATGGACTGGTGATGGATCGGTGATGGATCGGTGATGGACTGGTGATGGACTGGTGATGGATCGGTGATGGAGCGGTGATGGACTGGTGATGGATCGGTGATGGACTGGTGATGGATCGGTGATGGACCGGTGATGGATCGGTGATGGACCGGTGATGGATCGGTGATGGACTCGTGATGGATCGGTGATGGACCGGTGATGGATCGGTGATGGATCGGTGATGGATCGGTGATGGACTGGTCATGGATCGGCAATGGACTGGTGATGGATCGGTGATGGACCGGTCATGGATCGGTGATGGACCGGTCACGGATCGGTGATGGAGCGGTGATGGATCAGTGATAGATCGGTGATGGACTGGTGATGGATTGGTGATGGACCGGTGATGGATCGGTGATGGACCGGTCATGGATCGGTGATGGATCGGTGATGGGTCGGTGATGGACCGGTGATGGATTGGTGATGGGTCGGTGATGGACCGGTGATGGATCGGTCATGGATCGGTGATGGACCGGTGATGGATCGGTGATGGACCGGTCATGGATCGGTGATGGACCGGTCATGGATCGGTGATGGACCGGTCATGGATCAGTGATGGACTGGTGATGGATCAGTGATGGACCGGTGATGGACCGGTGATGGACCGGTCATGGATCGGTGATGGACCGGTGATGGATCGGTGATGGACTGGTCATGGATCGGCAATGGACTGGTGATGGATCGGCAATGGACTGGTGATGGATTAGTGATGGATCGGTGATGGATTGGTGTGTGGGGGAGGGGGTTCAGGAAATATTGTTTCCCTGTTACAGATGTGTGGGATGATTGCACCGTATTGGATGATTAATATACGTACAATACAGGTTACAATGGGGATCGATGTCCCGGTTTGCGTTCCGCGTCTCGGGATCGATGTCCCATAACCTCATTTTTAGTATCTTCCGTTCTCCCTGCCGAGCGCTCAGAGTTTCATAAGAACAGAGGGGGACGTGCCGATCCCTGCCCACGGGTCCAGCAATGCGGGTCAGTGGAGCACATCCCATGTATTGGGGGATTTGGGGAACAAAGGATTTCAGAAGTTTCGCTGTCTTTGCTCACAGGAGAGGATTCAGCAAGGTGTATGGTGGGAAGAGGCGTGGGGAGGCACAAAAAGGGGTCCAAATGACAGATGGTGCACTAGCGCCCCCTGCTGGATGATATCCTAACGGCCGTTGAGATTTTAGTTTTAGGTCAGATTGACATCGACGCGTTGCGGGAACACTCCGGTGCTCAAGGCAATGCCAGGGGTGGACTGACTATTTGGAAACTCGGGCCTGAGGGCCCGGGGTCAGTAGAGGGCCCCATGAGATGTCCCTGGTACCTTTTTCATAGGCTTTTTTTAGTTTGGGCAAGGACACAGGGGCCCCATGATCCCCTATTGCCCGGGGGCCCCAGGAGTTGTCACTCCGCCCTTGGGCAACGCACATCCATTTCCGCGCTGCAAAGCACGACAACGCGCCATGACGCACTGTGCTACAACTTTTGCGGCATGTCCGATTTTCTGGACGATTTGATGCATTAACAGCCCGTTATTTTCCAGCTGTTGGAGTACTACAAGTCCCATCGTGCCTTTGGGAGTCCTGCCTGTGGCTGTCAGAGTCTTGCAAGGCCTCATGGGACTTGCAGTTCCTCAACACCTGGGGGGGCCGTAGTTTGGAGACCCCCTGTTCTATGGGCTGTCTAAAGGGTGCGTCAGCACCTGCGAATGCAGCCGCACAACGATTACGTGCGAGAGCCCTACCGGGGGGGCGGCAATGTGAGGCCACTAGCATGTAATCGCATTAAACCCCCCCCCCCCACTGGGGTTCTTGCATGTAATTGTCAAGCGGGCGCATTCGCAAGTGTGAACGCAACGCACATTGGTGTAACGCATCATGCACATTAAGTGTCTGAACGCACCATGCTGCTGTGAATGGGACCCATTTTTGATAATGCGTTGGTTGCAGAGTGGCAAAGTGGTTAGCACTTCTGCGTGGCAGCACTTGGATCCTCAGTTCCCAACCACAGCACCACCTGCCTGGAGTTTGCATGTTCTCCCTGTGCCTGTGTCGGTTTCTTCTGGGTACTCCGGTTTCCTCCCACACTCCAAAGACATGCTGGTATGTAATCGGTCAAAATTGTCCCTAGTATGTGTATGTATGAATGTGAGTTAGGGACCTTAGATTGTACACCCCTTGGGGGGCGGGGACTGATGTGATTGTACAAAATATTGCCAAAAATATTGTCCCCGCCCTCCAATCATGTGATTCAGGTGTTCCAATCCCCTCAATATCATGTGATTCAAGTGTTCCAATCCCCTCCAAATCATGTGATTCAGGTGTTCCAATCCCCTCCATATCATGTGATTCAGGTGTTCCAATCCCCTCCATATCATGTGATTCAGGTGTTCCAATCCCCTCCCAATCATGTGATTCAGGCGTTCCAATCCCCTCCATATCATGTGATTCAGGTGTTCCAATCCCCTCCATATCATGTGATTCAAGTGTTCCAATCCCCTCCAAATCATGTGATTCAGGCGTTCCAATCCCCTCCATATCATGTGATTCAGGTGTTCCAATCCCCTCCATATCATGTGATTCAGGTGTTCCATTCCCCTCCATATCATGTGATTCAGATGTTCCAATCCCCTCCAAATCATGTGATTCAGGTGCTCCAATCCCCTCCCAATCATGTGATTCAGGTGTTCCAATCCCCTCCAGATCATGTGATTCAGGTGTTCCAGTCCCCTCCATATCATGTGATTCAGGAGATCCAATCCCCTCCCAATCATGTGATTCAGGTGTTCCAATCCTCTCCATATCATGTGATTCAGGTGATCCAATCCCCTCCCAATCATGTGATTCAGGTGTTCCAATCCCCTCCATATCATGTGATTCAGGTGTTCCAATCTCCTCTATATCATGTGATTCAGGTGTTCTAATCCCCTCCATGGCCACAGGTGTATACAATCAAGCCCCTAGGCATGCAGACTGCTTCTACAAACATTGGTGAAAGAATGGGTCGCTCTCAGGAGCTCAGTGACTCCAAGCGTGGTCCCGTGATAGGTGGTCACCTGGGCAATAAGTCCATCCGTGACATTTCCTGGCTACTAAATATTCCACGCTCAACTGTTAGTGGGATTATAACAAAGTGGAAGCAACTGGGAACAACAGCCACTCAGCCACCAAGTGGTAGGCCACGTCACATGACAGAGCGGGGTCAGCGCATGCTGAAGCGCACAGTGCGCAGAAGTCGCCAACTGTCTGCAGAGTCAATAGCTAAAGACCTCCAAACTTGGTGTGGCCTTCAGATGAGCCCAACAACAGTGCGTAGAGAGCTTCATGGAATGGGTTTCCATGGCCGAGCAGCTGCATCCAAGCCTTCCATCACCAAGTGCAATGCAAAGCGTCGGATGCCGTGGTGTAAAGCACGCCGCCACTGGACTCTAGAGCAATGGAGACACGTTCTCTGGAGTGACCAATCACACTTCTCTGTCTGGCAATCCGATGGACGTGTCTGGGTTTGGTGGTGGCCAGGAGAACGGTACTTGCCTGACTGCATTGTGCCAAGTGTACAGTTTGGTGGAGGGGGGATTATGGTGTGGGGTTGTTTCTCAGGGGTTGGACTTGGCCCCCTAGTTCCAGTGAAGGGAACTCTTAAGGCGACATTTTGGACAATTTCATGCTCCCACCTTTGTGGGAAGAGTTTGGGGATGGCCCCTTCCTGTTCCAACATGACTGCCCACCAGTGCACAAAGCAAGGTCCATAAAGACATGGAGGATCCAGTTTGGGGTGGAGGAACTTGACTGTCCTGCACAGAGTCCTGACCTCAACCCCATAGAACACCTTTGGGATGAATTAGAGCGGAGACTGCGAGCCAGGCCCCCTCCCCCGACATCAGTGCCTGACCTGACAAATGTGCTTCTGGAAGAATGGTCCAACCTTCCCATAGACACCCTCCTAAACCTTGTGGACGGCCTTCCCAGAAGAGTTGAAGCTGTTATAGCTGCAAAGGGCGGAGCCAACTACATACTGAACCCTACGGACTAAGACTGGGAGGCCATTAAAGGTCATGTGCGTGGAAAGGGCGGGGCCAACTCAATATTGAACCCTACGGACTAAGACTGGGTGGCCATTAAAGGTCATGTGCGTGGAAAGGCCGGTGGCCCAATACTTGGGGCAATATGGTGTAGGGTCCTGAAATTTGTCTCCATTTCACAGGCAATGTAAGGTCTGACATGTTGGGCATCTACTTACTCGCCGTAACCTCACGTTTAATCATTTACCCAAAACTATGGTCATTTATTGCGTTGGCGCGCCCTAAAATTAACTTCAGTGGATATTTCTGCCGACATTTTGCGTTTCCTAGACCTTTGCGCTAATATCATGGGATGTGCAAAATTGGAACTACCGCCATTTTATTTGTCTGCTTTCAGAAAATATATGCTTGGGGGGGGGGGGGCTCTTCAGGGCCGCAACGATTTTTTAAACATCAAAACCGTCTCTGGCAGCGAAAGGGTGAAGGAACCCGGAGTACGGCCGCAAGATCACGGGGTTTGCATGTGAACACCTCGCCGCGCCACGTGCAGCGAAAAGCGTGAGGTGGAAGTAAACAGCATTTGTGTTCAGACCCGGAGGGAGGAGATTGGAAGGACGCCGCTCTTCCCCTGGATAATTCCAGCCCGCGGCCGGCGATAATGTGGAGGGATGGAGCCCGGCGCTCATTGTTCCCCTTGAAGCCCCTCCGCCATCTCTGCACCGCTAATTGTTTTCCAGGAACTGTCGCCTCGGATGGAGCCGATGCAAATTAATTTCCTCGAAAACGCTCCAGAATGATGAGACGGAGGAAGCGTGCCAGGGGCATGTGATGGCAGATGGATCGCTTTATTCATTGAACAAACTGTGAAATATGGAGGGAGATCACGGAGCAGACTGGGGCTCTTTCATATTGTGGGGGCTTTCTTCCCCCCTCCATCCTCCGGGTGTACCGGCTCCTCTCCTGGACTGAAACGGCTTACTCTGATTTCACTGCACACTGCGAGCCTCTCACAATGTGCATTAGAAGTTGCAGCAGATCAGATAGAGCTCCGCTTTGTTTCCTGGCTTGAGGGCGTCCAGCATCATCTAGCACTTTCCTCCCCAGCCTGACTGCCCCTGGTCCCGCCCCTGGCACCAACTCCATATTAGTAGCCATGGAGGAAGGGGGCAGCTCCATATTAATAGCCATGGGGGGGCAGATCCATATTAATAGCCATGGATCAGGTGGGTGACTCCATTTTAGTGGTCATGGGGGGGAGCGTTTCCATATTAGTGGCCATGGGGGGGCAACTCCATATTAACCATTAGGCGGGGGGGGCAATTCCGTATTAAAGGTCATGAGGAGGGGGGCAACTCCATATTAACCATTAGGCAGGGGGGGCAATTCCATATTAATGGCCATGGGGAAGGGGGCAACTCCATGTTAACCATTAGGTGGGGGGGGGGGGCAATTCCATATTAACTACCATGGGGGAGGGGGGCAACTCTATGCTAACCATTAGGTGGGGGAGCAACTCCATAACAATGGCCATGGGGGGGGGGGGAAATTCCATATTAATGGAAGAAAGGCAACTACACATTAATGGTCATGGGGGCTTGGGGGGGCATCTCCATGTTAATGGCCATGGGGGCTGGGGGGCATCTCCACATTAATGGCCATGGGGGGGCTGGGGGGGCATCTCCATGTTAATGGCCATGGGGGCTGGGGGGCATCTCCACATTAATGGCCATGGGGCTGGGGGGCATCTCCACATTAATGGCCATGGGGGCTGGGAGGGCATCTCCACATTAATGGCCATGGGGGCTTGGGGGGGCATCTCCGCATTAATAGCCATGGGGGCATCTCCACATTAATGGCCATGGGGGCTGGGGGGGCATCTCCACGTTAATGGCCATGGGGGCTTGGGGGGCATCTCCACATTAATGGCCATGGGGGCTGGGGGGGCATTTCCACGTTAATGGCCATGGGGGCTTGGGGGGGCATCTCCACGTTAATGGCCATGGGGGCTTGGGGGTGCATCTCCGCATTAATGGCCATGGGATGCTGGGGGGGCATCTCCATGTTAATAGCCATGGGGGCTGGGGGGCATCTCCACATTAATGGCCATGGGGGCTGGGGGGGCATCTCCACGTTAATGGCCATGGGGGCTTGGGGGTGCATCTCCGCATTAATGGCCATGGGGGGCTGGGGGGGCATCTCCATGTTAATGGCCATGGGGGCTGGGGGGCATCTCCACATTAATGGCCATGGGGGCTGGGGGGGGCATCTCCATGTTAATGGCCATGGGGGCTTGGGGGGGCATCTCCGCATTAATAGCCATGGGGGCTGGGGGGGCATCTCCACATTAATGGCCATGGGGGCTGGGGGGGCATCTCCACATTAATGGCCATGGGGGCTGGGGGGGCATCTCCACATTAATGGCCATGGGGGCTGGGGGGGCATCTCCATGTTAATGGCCATGGGGTCTTGGGGGGCCATCTCCGCATTAATAGCCATGGGGGCTGGGGGGGCATCTCCACATTAATGGCCATGGGGGCATCTCTGCACTATTGACCATGGGGGCTGGGGGGTCATCTCCGCATTAATGGCCATGGGGACTGGGGGGCATCTCCACATTAATGGCCATGGGGGGGCATCTCCATGTTAATGGCCATGGGGGCTGGGGGGCATCTCCACATTAAAGGCCACGGGGGCTGGGGGGGCATCTCCACATTAATGGCCATGGGGGCTGGGGGGGCATTTCCACGTTAATGGCCATGGGGGCTTGGGGGGGCATCTCCACGTTAATGGCCATGGGGGCTTGGGGGTGCATCTCCGCATTAATGGCCATGGGGGGCTGGGGGGGCATCTCCATGTTAATGGCCATGGGGGCTGGGGGCATCTCCACATTAATGGCCATGGGGGCTGGGGGGGCATCTCCACATTAATGGCCATGGGGGCTTGGGGGGGCATCTCCACGTTAATGGCCATGGGGGCTTGGGGGTGCATCTCCGCATTAATGGCCATGGGGGGCTGGGGGGGCATCTCCATGTTAATGGCCATGGGGGCTGGGGGGCATCTCCACATTAATGGCCATGGGGGCTGGGGGGGCATCTCCACATTAATGGCCATGGGGGCTGGGGGGGCATCTCCATGTTAATGGCCATGGGGGCTTGGGGGGGCATCTCCGCATTAATAGCCATGGGGGCTGGGGGGGCATCTCCACATTAATGGCCATGGGGGCTGGGGGGGCATCTCCACATTAACGGCCATGGGGGCTGGGGGGCATCTCCACATTAACGGCCATGGGGGCTGGGGGACATCTCCACATTAATGGCCATGGGGGCTGGGGGGGCATCTCCATGTTAATGGCCATGGGGTCTTGGGGGGCCATCTCCGCATTAATAGCCATGGGGGCTGGGGGGGCATCTCCACATTAATGGCCATGGGGGCTGGGGGGGCATCTCTGCACTATTGACCATGGGGGCTGGGGGGGCATCTCCGCATTAATGGCCATGGGGACTGGGGGGCATCTCCACATTAATGGCCAGGGGGGGGCATCTCCATGTTAATGGCCATGGGGGCTGGGGGGCATCTCCACATTAATGGCCATGGGGGCTGGGGGGGCATCTCCATGTTAATGGCCATGGGGTCTTGGGGGGCCATCTCCGCATTAATAGCCATGGGGGCTGGGGGGGCATCTCCACATTAATGGCCATGGGGGCTGGGGGGGCATCTCCACGTTAATGGCCATGGGGGCTTGGGGGGGCATCTCCGCATTTATAGCCATGGGGGCTGGGGGGGCATCTCCACGTTAATGGCCATGGGGGCTGGTGGGGGCATCTCCACATTAATGGCCATGGGGGCTGGGGGGCATCTCCACGTTAATGGCCATGGGGGCAGGGGGGGCATCTCCACATTAATGGCCATGGGGACTGGGGGGCATCTCCACATTAATGGCCATGGGGGCTGGGGGGGCATCTCCATGTTAATGGCCATGGGGGCTTGGGGGGGCATCTCCACATTAATGGCCATGGGGGCTGGGGGGCATCTCCACGTTAATGGCCATGGGGGCTGGGGGGGGGGGGGCATCTCCACATTAATGGCCATGGGGGAATGGGACATCCAACAATATCAGATCGGTGTGATGTTCCACAAAGCTGAGATCATTCCTAAAATCCACCACTAGATGTCAGGAGTGCACCATACATCACCCATCAACAGGGGTTTATTGCCTTTGTGTGCAGGATATGGTACAACAACCCCTGGGGGGTATATAAAAAGTGGGCGCTTCTGGGGGGTATATAAAAAGTGGGCACCTCTAGGGGGTATATAAAAAGTGGGCACCTCTAGGGGTATATAAAAAGTGGGCACTTCTGGGGGGTATATAAAAAGTGGGCACCTCTAGGGGTATATAAAAAGTGGGCACTTCTGGGGGGTATATAAAAAGTGGGCACCTCTAGGGGGTATATAAAAAGTGGGCACCTCTAGGGGGTATTTAAAAAGTGGGCAACTCTGAGGGGTATATAAAAAGTGGGCACCTCTGGGGGGTATATAAAAAGTGGGCACCTCTAGGGGGGTATTTAAAAAGTGGGCACCTCTAGGGGGCATATAAAAAGTGGGGACCTCTAGGGGGTATATAAAAAGTGGGCACCTCTAGGGGTATATAAAAAGTGGGGACCTCTAGGGGCACCCACATTCACTGCCATCCATTTCTGGTGAGGTTATCCGGCTGCCTTTCCGACCAATCGCTGGTCCCACTCACATTAATGGGACCAATCAGAGAAACACGAATGGAGAATTTAATTGATAAATCTGATCTTCTGATATTTGGTCATAAAAAAGTCAGAGATTCTTTACACAATCCATTCTAAAAAAACTTGACAAAAAAATAAATAAATATCTATCTATCATATACCAGAAATGTGTTATCGGATGTTGATTGGTCATTGGCTTCAATACTTTGAGTCTCTGATCTGGAGTAAGAACATTCTCCGTGAGCTCCGGAACCTCTCCCACCCCCACACACACAGTGGGACCAGGACAGGGTGGCCATGTTCCTACACACAGTGGGACCAGGACAGGGTGGCCATGTTCCTACACACAGTGGGACCAGGACAGGGTGGCCATGTTCCTACACACAGTGGGATCAGGACAGGGTGGCCATGTTCCTACACACAGTGGGACCAGGACGGGGTGGCCATGTTCCTACACAGAGTGGGACCAGGACGGGGTGGCCATGTTCCTACACACAGTGGACCAGGACAGGGTGGCCATGTTCCTACACACAGTGGGACCAGGACAGGGTGGCCATGTTCCTACATACAGTGGGACCAGGACGGGGTGGCCATGTTCCTACACACAGTGGACCAGGACAGGGTGGCCATGTTCCTACATACAGTGGGACCAGGACAGGGTGGCCATGTTCCTACATACAGTGGGACCAGGACAGGGTGGCCATGTTCCTACAAACAGTGGGACCAGGACAGGGTGGCCATGTTCCTATACACAGTGGGACCAGGACAGGGTGGCCATGTTCCTACACACAGTGGACCAGGACAGGGTGGCCATGTTCCTACAAACAGTGGGACCAGGACAGGGTGGCCATGTTCCTACACACAGTGGGATCAGGACAGGGTGGCCATGTTCCTACAGACAGTGGACCAGGACAGGGTGGCCATGTTCCTATACACAGTGGGACCAGGACAGGGTGGCCATGTTTCTATACACAGTGGGACCAGGACAGGGTGGCCATGTTCCTACATACAGTGGGACCAGGACAGGGTGGCCATGTTCCTACACACAGTGGACCAGGACAGGGTGGCTATGTTCCTACACACAGTGGGACCAGGACAGGGTGGCCATGTTCCTACATACAGTGGGACCAGGACAGGGTGGCCATGTTTCTACACACAGTGGACCAGGACAGGGTGGCCATGTTCCTACACACAGTGGGACCAGGACAGGGTGGCCATGTTAATACAAACAGTGGGACCAGGACAGGGTGGCCATGTTCCTACACACAGTGGGACCAGGACAGGGTGGCCATGTTCCTACACACAGTGGGACCAGGACAGGGTGGCCATGTTCCTACACACAGTGGGACCAGGACAGGGTGGCCATGTTCCTACACACAGTGGACCAAGACGGGGTGGCCATGTTCCTACACACAGTGGACCAGGACAGGGTGGCTATGTTCCTACACACAGTGGGACCAGGACAGGGTGGCCATGTTCCTACACACAGTGGGACCAGGACAGGGTGGCCATGTTCCTACACACAGTGGACCAGGACGGGGTGGCCATGTTCCTACACACAGTGGACCAGGACAGGGTGGCCATGTTCCTACACACAGTGGGAACAGGACAGGGTGGCTGTATTCATACACACAGTGGGACCAGGACAGGGTGGCCATGTTCCTACACACAGTGGACCAGGACAGGGTGGCTATGTTCCTACACACAGTGGGACCAGGACAGGATGGCCATGTTCCTACACACAGTGGGACCAGGACAGGGTGGCCATGTTCCTACACACAGTGGGAACAGGACAGGGTGGCTGTATTCATACACACAGTGGGACCAGGACAGGGTGGCCATGTTCCTACACACAGTGGACCAGGACAGGGTGGCCATGTTCCTACACACAGTGGACCAGGACAGGGTGGCCATGTTCCTACATACAGTGGGACCAGGACAGGATGGCCATGTTCCTACACACAGTGGGACCAGGACAGGGTGGCTATGTTCCTACACACAGTGGACCAGGACAGGGTGGCCATGTTCCTACATACAGTGGGACCAGGACAGGGTGGCCATGTTCCTACATACAGTGGGACCAGGACAGGGTGGCCATGTTCCTACACACAGTGGACCAGGACAGGGTGGCCATGTTCCTACATACAGTGGGACCAGGACAGGGTGGCCATGTTCCTACACACAGTGGACCAGGACAGGATGGCCATGTTCCTACACACAGTGGACCAGGACAGGGTGGCCATGTTCCTACATACAGTGGACCAGGACAGGGTGGCCATGTTCCTACATACAGTGGACCAGGACAGGGTGGCCATGTTCCTACACACAGTGGGACCAGGACAGGGTGGCCATGTTCCTACATACAGTGGGACCAGGACGTGGTGGCCATGTTCCTACACACAGTGGGACCAGGACAGGGTGGCCATGTTCCTACACACAGTGGACCAGGACAGGGTGGCCATGTTCCTACACACAGTGGGACTAGGACAGGGTGGCCATGTTCCTACACACAGTGGACCAGGACAGGGTGGCCATGTTCCTACACACAGTGGGACCAGGACAGGATGGCCATGTTCCTACACACAGTGGACCAGGACAGGATGGCCATGTTCCTACATACAGTGGACCAGGACAGGGTGGCCATGTTCCTACACACAGTGCACCAGGACAGGGTGGCCATGTTCCTACACACAGTGGACCAGGACAGGGTGGCCATGTTCCTACACACAGTGGACCAGGACAGGGTGGCCATGTTCCTACACACAGTGGGACCAGGACAGGGTGGCCATGTTCCTACACACAGTGGGACAGAACAGAGTGGCCATGTTCCTACATACATTGTGACCAGGACAGGGTGGCCATGTTCCTACATACAGTGGGACCAGGACAGGATGGCCATGTTCCTACACACAGTGGGAACAGGACAGGGTGGCTGTATTCATACACACAGTGGGACCACGGGGAACGATTTCCGGGAGAAGCCCCCCGAAGCTGCACCGTTCCCGGGAACGTGACCTCAGAATGTCCACGTGTCCCTCAGAACCTGCGGTTGCTGACAATTAGTAGATTTCCGTCTTCTCGGCCCGTCTCCGGTCCTTCCTGGAAGGAGCTTCTGCTGAGGAATAATGACTTTCTCAGAAGGGATCATCGTCTGATTACAATGTGCGGAATTTCTCCTCCACACGTCTGATGTGACCACAGACACACGAATCTACACCCGGGGGAGATGGTGGTCACTGCAGAGTCAGGATCTGCCACAGTCCTCCCGTGATGGTGCCTAGTCCACCTAGGAGAGGGAAGAATCCCTGGTGTGGAGATTTTCCAGGTTGCTGAACCAGAAGGTGCGATCCACATCCCTTGCAGAACAACTGCTGAGATCCAACCAATGACAGGACAAGCCGCATATGGACGTCATTGTGGATGCTGTCTGGGGTGACTGGCAGGAAATACACTGAGAGATGGAACAGCAGCGCACGGTCACCGTGTTACTGACACAACGATTCGGATGAAGCAAAAATCTGATACATATAAATCTTTGTAAAAGGATTTCTTACTTTTTAAAAAATTTAATCTGAAGTGCGATGAAATATCTGATTGTTTTCAATGAACCTTAGATCCTGTTATTTATTTCAGCATGGTGTGTAACGTCATAACGCAGTGGCAAGGTGTGTAACGTCATAACGCAGTGGCAAGGTGTGTAACGTCATAATGCAGTGGCAAGGTGTGTAACATCATAACGCAGTGGCAAGGTGTGTAATGTCACAACGCAGTGACAGGTGTGTAACGTCACAACGCAGTGGCAAGGTGTGTAACGTCACAACGCAGTGGCAAGGTGTGTAACGTCATAACGCAGTGGCAAGGTGTGTAACATCATAACGCAGTGGCAAGGTGTGTAACGTCACAACGCAGTGGCAAGGTGTGTAACGTCATAATGCAGTGGCAAGGTGTGTAACGTCACAACGCAGTGGCAAGGTGTGTAACGTCACAACGCAGTGGCAAGGTGTGTAACATCATAACGCAGTGGCAAGGTGTGTAACGTCACAACGCAGTGGCAAGGTGTGTAACATCATAACGCAGTGGCAAGGTGTGCAACATCATAACGCAGTGGCAAGGTGTGTAACGTCACAACGCAGTGACAGGTGTGTAACGTCACAACGCAGTGGCAAGGTGTGTAACGTCACAACGAAATGGCAAGGTGTGTAACGTCATAATGCAGTGGCAAGGTGTGTAACGCCACAATGCAGTCGCAAGGTGTGTAACGCCACAACGCAGTGGCAAGGTGTGTAACGTCATAACGCAGTGATAGGGTGTGTAACGCCACAACGCAGTGGCAAGGTGTGTAACATCATAACGCAGTGACAGGTGTGTAATGTCACAACGCAGTGGCAAGGTGTGTAACATCATAACGCAGTGACAGGTGTGTAATGTCACAACGCAGTGGCAAGGTGTGTAACATCATAACGCAGTGACAGGTATGTAACGTCATAACACAGTGACAAGGTGTGTAACGCCACAATGCAGTCGCAAGGTGTGTAACGCTACAACGCAGTCGCAAGGTGTGTAACGCCACAATGCAGTCGCAAGGTGTGTAACGCCACAACGCAGTGGCAAGGTGTGTAACGCCACAATGCAGTGGCAAGGTGTGTAACGTCACAACGCAGTGGCAAGGTGTGTAACGCCACAACGCAGTGGCAAGGTGTGTAACGCCACAACGCAGTGGCAAGGTGTGTAACGTCACAACGCAGTGGCAAGGTGTGTAACGCCACAATGCAGTGGCAAGGTGTGTAACTTCATAACGCAGTGGCAAGGTGTGTAACGCCACAACGCAGTGACAGGTGTGTAACGTCACAACGCAGTGGCAAGGTGTGTAACGTCACAACGAAATGGCAAGGTGTGTAACGTCATAATGCAGTGGCAAGGTGTGTAACGCCACAATGCAGTCGCAAGGTGTGTAACGCCACAACGCAGTGGCAAGGTGTGTAACGTCATAACGCAGTGATAGGGTGTGTAACGCCACAACGCAGTGGCAAGGTGTGTAACATCATAACGCAGTGACAGGTGTGTAATGTCACAACGCAGTGGCAAGGTGTGTAACATCATAACGCAGTGACAAGGTGTGTAACGCCACAACACAGTGGCAAGGTGTGTAACGCCACAATGCAGTCGCAAGGTGTGTAACGCCACAATGCAGTCGCAAGGTGTGTAACGCCACAATGCAGTCGCAAGGTGTGTAACGCCACAACGCAGTGGCAAGGTGTGTAACGCCACAATGCAGTGGCAAGGTGTGTAACGTCACAACGCAGTGGCAAGGTGTGTAACGCCACAACGCAGTGGCAAGGTGTGTAACGCCACAACGCAGTGGCAAGGTGTGTAACGTCACAACGCAGTGGCAAGGTGTGTAACGCCACAATGCAGTGGCAAGGTGTGTAACTTCATAACGCAGTGGCAAGGTGTGTAACGCCACAACGCATTGGCAAGGTGTGTAACGTCACAACGCAGTGGCAAGGTGTGTAACGCCACAATGCAGTGGCAAGGTGTGTAACGTCACAACGCAGTGGCAAGGTGTGTAACGCCACAACGCAGTGGCAAGGTGTGTAACGCCACAACGCAGTGGCAAGGTGTGTAACTTCATAACGCAGTGGCAAGGTGTGTAACGCCACAACGCAGTGGCAAGGTGTGTAACGCCACAACACAGTGGCAAGGTGTGTAACGTCACAACGCAGTGGCAAGGTGTGTAACGCCACAACGCAGTGGCAAGGTGTGTAACGCCACAACGCAGTGGCAAGGTGTGTAACGCCACAACGCAGTGGCAAGGTGTGTAACGCCACAACGCAGTGGCAAGGTGTGTAACGTCATAACGCAGTGGCAAGGTGTGTAACGTCATAACACTGTGGCAAGGTGTGTAACGCCACAACGCAGTGGCAAGGTGTGTAACGTCATAACGCAGTGGCAAGGTGTGTAACGTCATAACGCAGTGACAGGGTGTGCAACGTCATAACGCAGTGGCAAGGTGTGTAATATCATAACGCAGTGGCAAGGTGTGTAACGTCATAATGCAACGGCAAGGTGTGTACCGCCACAACGCAGTGGCAAGGTGTGTAACGTCATAACGCAGTGGCAAGGTGTGTAACGTCATAACGCAGTGGCAAGGTGTGTAACGTCATAACGCAGTGGCAAGGTGTGTAACGTCATAACGCAGTGGCAAGGTGTGTAATGCCGGGAAGTAGACGGTTGGCCCTGGGTGATGCCTGAACAAACATGGTGTCGTCCTTCTGAAATAAAGGCAGATGAAGGCGCTGTTCTGGGGAGCAGCGTGAGAATGAAGACCTGGATGTCGGAGATACGGCCCCTTTTGCGACACTGACGTCTGGTAATGAATGAAAACCTCTGAATGAAATGCCGCAAAACACTCGGCGTCGCTCATGCATCACCTTGCTGCATTCCAAATGAGTCGCACAGCAACGCAGGGACAGGAGCGGGCCCTCAGAGATCCCGTACATCCGCCTCGGCGAGTCTCACGTAAAGAACTTGATGTTTGTAAACGTTCCTCCTCCCATCTATGTTCTGCGGGTCCATGCTGGGAGTTGTAGTCCTTCAACAGGCAGAGGAGGACTCCCCATTGGCTGCAGGCTGACCCAGATTTCTCTGCTGGGAGCGGCCAATAGCCGAGCTGGAATGTGCGCCATGCGGACGGACTGGATCTGCGGAGCCGGGTCATTATCCACGCATGACTGACGGCAAAACCAGTCTGAATGGAGCTGAGTGTGGATCCGGCGCGTCTGTCAGACGTCATGAAGGGGGCTCAGCGGCCAGAGAATATTGAAACATCGCCGATATGTCCGCGCCGGGGGTCGTATGGGCCGGGTCACACTCTAGAAACTCCAGATGTTTTTGCATGCGTTTTTTGGCGCGTTGCTGTACATTTTTGATGCGTTTTTGACGCATTCCAATACATTTTTGATGCGTTTTGACGCGTTGCAGTACATTTTTGATGCGTTTCGGTACATGTCTGACGCGTTCCAGTGAGTTTTTGATGCGTTTTTGACGCGTTCCAGTGACTTTTTGATGCGTTTTTGACGCGTTCCAGTACATTTTTGATGCGTTTTTCATGTGTTCCAGTGAGTTTTTGATGCGTTTTTCACGTGTTCCTGTACATTTTCGATGCATTTTTGACACGTTCCTGTATATTTTTGATGCGTTTTTGATGCATTGTTGATGCGTTCCAGTACGTTTTTGACGCATTCCAGTGAGTTTTTGATGCATTTTTGATGCATTTCAGTACGTTTTTTGATGCGTTTTTGATGCTTTTCAGCGCGTTTTTGACGCGCTCCAGTACATTTTTCCCCTCTCTCTTTTTCTTCAATTTAAATAGGGACCTGTGCGTTCCGGTGTGTTTTTGTTGCATTCTACCGCACCGGAACAGCAAGCCCTGATGGGAACTATGACATTGACCACCATATAACCTGCTTTCTGTGCGTTTTGGATGCAGAAAAAAAGCAACTGAGACGCATGGAGTGTGAACCGGCCGTGAAGGAAATTAACTTTTTTTTTTTCTTTTTTTTAATTTTAAAAAATATTTAGATACGTGTGAGCGCCATCGGGATATCGGCCGTCATCCGATCGATGTGTCAAAAATCGTATATCTGTGTATATGGGGGGGAGGGGCGGACATTATTAATGATTACATATGCAGGTTCTGCTTCCTTCTTAGCCTAGGCACACGTATGTGCGGGCCGGGACCGCGCACGGCTACTCACCTGCAAAATGCCTCTTTAGTAGACTTGCAAGGGGGAGGGGCATTAATTCCTAATTGATTCATTTTCAAAGCCTATTTCTTCATTGATTCATTCTTAATTATTTAATTCCTAATTGATTAATCCTTCATTTATAACTCTTAATTATTAATTTATTACTTTTTAATCCCTATTTCTTATTTGTTTAATCTTTAATTCTCAATTTCTAATTCCTATTTGAATAATTCTGTGTTCCTCATTCTTAAATGATTAATTCTTAATTCTTAAATCTTAATTTATTAATTTATTCCTAACTGATTAATCCTCAATTCTGAACTCCTAATTCTTATTTGAATAATTCCTAATTCTTAATTTATTAATAGATTTATTCCTAGCTGATTAATCCATAATTCTCAGATCTTAATTCTTAATTGATTCATTCTTATTTTTTTAATTCTTAATTGATTAATCCTTTTTTTTTTATAATTCTTAATTGATTAATCCTTATTATTAATTCTTTATTAATAGATTTATTCCTACCTGATTAATCCATAATTCTTGGATTTTAATTGATTCTTTCTTATTTTTTTAATTCTCAATTGATTCATTTTTATTTTTTTATAATTCTCAATTGATTAATCCTTATTATTAATTCTCCATTTATTAATATATTTATTCCTAGCTGATTAATCCATAATTCTCAGATCTTAATTTATTCTTTCTTATTTTTTTAATTCTTAATTGATTAATCCTTTTTTTTTATAATTCTTAATTAATTAATCCTTTTTTTTTTATAATTCTTAATTGATTAATCCTTTTTTTTATTAATTTGTAATTTATTGATAGATTTATTCCTAGCTGATTAATCCATAATTCTCAGATCTTAATACTTAATTGATTCATTCTTATTTTTTTTTTAATTTTTAACTGATTAATCCTTATTATTAATTCTTAATTTATTAATAGATTTATTCCTACCTGATTAATCCATAATTCTCAGATCTTAAATGATTCTTTCTTATTTTTTTAATTCTTAATTGATTCATTTTTATTTTTTTATAATTCTCAATTGATTAATCCTTATTATTAATTCTCCATTTATTAATAGATTTATTCCTAGCTGATTAATCCATAATTCTCAGATCTTAATTTATTCTTTCTTATTTTTTTAATTCTTAATTGATTAATCCTTTTTTTTTATAATTCTTAATTGATTAATCCTTTTTTTTTATAATTCTTAATTGATTAATCCTTTTTTTATTAATTTGTAATTTATTGATAGATTTATTCCTAGCTGATTAATCCATAATTCTCAGATCTTAATTCTTAATTGATTCATTCTTATTTTTTTTTAATTTTTAACTGATTAATCCTTATTATTAATTCTTAATTTATTAATAGATTTATTCCTACCTGATTAATCCATAATTCTTAGATCTTAATTGATTCTTTCTTATTTTTTTAATTCTTAATTGATTCATTTTTATTTTTTTATAATTCTCAATTGATTAATCCTTATTATTAATTCTCCATTTATTAATATATTTATTCCTAGCTGATTAATCCATAATTCTCAGATCTTAATTTATTCTTTCTTATTTTTTTAATTCTTAATTGATTAATCCTTTTTTTTTATAATTCTTAATTAATTAATCCTTTTTTTTTTTATAATTCTTAATTGATTAATCCTTTTTTTTATTAATTTGTAATTTATTGATAGATTTATTCCTAGCTGATTAATCCATAATTCTCAGATCTTAATTCTTAATTGATTCATTCTTATTTTTTTTTAATTTTTAACTGATTAATCCTTATTATTAATTCTTAATTTATTAATAGATTTATTCCTACCTGATTAATCCATAATTCTCAGATCTTAATTGATTCTTTCTTATTTTTTTAATTCTTAATTGATTCATTTTTATTTTTTTATAATTCTCAATTGATTAATCCTTATTATTAATTCTCCATTTATTAATATATTTATTCCTAGCTGATAATTCTCAGATCTTAATTTATTCTTTCTTATTTTTTTAATTCTTAATTGTTTAATCCTTTTTTTTATAATTCTTAATTAATTAATCCTTTTTTTTTATAATTCTTAATTGATTAATCCTTTTTTTTTTATTAATTTGTAATTTATTGATAGATTTATTCCTAGCTGATTAATCCATAATTCTCAGATCTTAATTCTTAATTGATTCATTCTTATTTTTTTTTAATTTTTAACTGATTAATCCTTATTATTAATTCTTAATTTATTAATAGATTTATTCCTAGCTGATTAATCCATAATTCTCAGATCTTAATTGATTCTTTCTTATTTTTTTAATTCTTAATTGATTCATTTTTATTTTTTTTAATTCTTAATTGATTAATCCTTTTTTTTTTATAATTCTTAATTGATGAATCCTTATTATTAATTCTTCATTTATTAATAGATTTATTCCTAGTTTATTAATCCTTAATTCTCAGATCTTAATTCTTAATTGATGCATTCTTATTTTTTAATTCTCAGTTCATTAATTCTTAACTCTTGATTATTAATAGGTTCATTCTTCATTCCTAACTCCTAACTAATTAATCCTTCATTCTTAGTTTCAAATTCTTAATTAATTCTTGATGGCACACCCACACATTGGAAAACGTGACACATCTTCATGTGCACGAAAGCACATGCCACAAAAAAGCCCGGTGAGGCGTGCCAAGGTGTTGTCAGACATTTTGTATGTTTTTTTAGCATTGGCGCAGTAAATGCTTCTTTGTGGCAACTCCACCATGCAGCTCATTTTTGTTCAAGTATCATCATATTGTGCTCCTTCAAAACAACCACGCTGTCTTTTTCCAGAGCAGTCTGTATTTCTCCTGTGGGGGTTTTTTCTTTGTATCCCAAACAATTCTTCTGGCAGTTGTTGCTGCAATATTTCTGACGTTGACTTGGTATCAAGAGATTTTCCAATTTTCGAGTTCTTAATAAGTGATTGAACAGTACTGACAGGCATATCAATGGCAAAAATGAGCTTCATGGTCGAGTTGCCAGAAAGAAGCCTTTACTGCACCAATGCCACAAAAAAGCCCGGTTACAATATGCCCGACAACACCTTGACACAACTCACCGGGCTTTTCCTGTGGCATTGTCACAGTAAAGGAATCTTTTTTTGGCAACTCGATCATGCAGCTCATTTTTGCCATTAATATGCCAGTCAGTACTGTTCAATTACTTATTAAGAAGTCAAAAATTTGTTAACCTCTTGATACCAAGCCAACGTCAGGTAGACCAAGAAAGATTGCAGCCTCAACTGCCAGAAGAATTGTTCGGGATACAAAGATAAAACCCCCACAGGTAACCTCAGCAGAAATCCAGGCTGCTCTGGAAAAAAGATGGTGTGGTTATTTTGAAGGAGCACAAATGACGATACTTGAACAAAAATGAACTGCATGGTCGAGTTGCCAGAAAGAAGCCTTTACTGCACTACTGCCACAAAAAAGCCCAGTTACAATGTGCCCGACAACACCTTGACACGTCTCACTGGGGTATTCTTGTGGCATTGTCACAGTAAAGGAATCTTTTTTGGCAACTCGATCATGCAGCTCATTTTTGCCATTAATATGCCAGTCAATACTGTTCAATCACTTATTAAGAAGTCAAAAATTTGGAAACCTCAGGTAGACCAAGAAAGATTGCAGCCACAACTGCCAGAAGAATTGTTCGGGATACAAAGATAAAACCCCTCTGGAAAAAAGATGGTGTGGTTGTTTTGAAGGAGCGCAAACGACGATACTTGAACAAAAATGAGCTGCATGGTCGAGTTGCCAGAAAGAAGCCTTTACTGCACCACTGCCACAAAAAAGCCCGGTTACAATGTGCCCGACAACACCTTGACACGCCTCACTGGGGTATTCTTGTGGCATTATCACAGTAAAGGAGTCTTTTTTGGCAGCTCAAACATGCAGCTCATTTTTTCCATTAATATTCCAGTCAGTAAGAAGTCAAAAATTTGGAAATCTCTTGATTACCAAGCCAACGTCAGGTAGACCAAGAAAGATTACAGCAACAACTGCCAGAAGAATTGTTCAGAAATACAGGCTGCTCAGCAAAAAAGATGGCATGGTTGTTTTGAAGGAGCACAAATGACAATACTTGAACAAAAATTAACTGCATGGTTGAGTTGCCAGAAAGAAACCTTTACTGTACCAATACCAAAAAAAATCCAGGTTACAATGTGCCCGACAACACCTTGACACGCCTCACCAGGCTTTTTTGTGGTTTCGCGCATGTTAAGACAACAACACCATCATTTTCCAGATCGGCCTATGGTGCAGTAAAGTCTTCTTTCTGGCAACTCGACCACGCAACTCATTTTTGTTCAAGTATCGTCATATTGTGCTCCTTCTAAACAACCACACCGTCTTTTTCCAGGTCAACCTGGATTTCTCTTGAGGTTACCTGTTGGGTTTTTTTTTTCTTCGTATCCCGAACAATTCTTCTGCCAGTTATGGCTGCAATCTGTCTTGGTCTACTGGACCTTGGCTTGGTGTCAAGAGATCTCCGTATGTTCCACTTCTTAATAATTGATTGAGCTAGTGTGAGTTCTCCATCTGGTCTTCACATTTCCTCTCCATTGTAGGAATGGTAGCAAAACACGCCTTAGGGCAGGAGAAGAGCGGAGGGGTCTGGGAGCTGCACCTCCCACCACCAAGGCCACCACGCTGGTGGATGCCGTACGATGAACACCATCACCTGGCTGCAGGTGGTAGATATCAGTCAGATGGGTTCAGAATACAAACACACCTGTCCCCCCCGGATGAGGTTCCCACGTCCCGTATTGTTCTTATAGCCTGCTATCTCACAGCCTGTACTGAGTGTCCCTGGAGAAGAGGTAGATTGTGTCTGGGAACCCGATCACATCCAGCAGATGCGTATGCGCAACAGCGTAGGAAAGGGCCGCTCCGAGCTTCTACTGATGCTTTTTTTTTTTCTCCTACAGTTTAGCAGCAGCAAAAATGCAGAAAGGAACCTCATGAGCATTAGATGCGTGTTTGTCACCTTGGTTGAAGGTCGCGTTGAAGAGAGGGCTACCCTTGCGGCTCTGGTCTCAGCAATGCTGAATGTGGTGACTGAGGTACGAGGCTCAAAGGAGCACGGGTGCCGATAGCTTAGTAGCTGGTGATTGCCACAGTTGGGGGTGTAGTCAAGGTGAGCCAGGGTCATACGCAGCGTGGCCAGGAGGAAGGTTGGGGTCAGTACCAGGTTAGCAAGCAGAGTGAGGTCCAGTACCAGCTTAGGTCAGCACCAGGAGATCAGGAAGAGAGTAGTCAGAGGTAATCCGAGGTCAGCACCAGGAGATCAGGCAGAGAGTAGTCAGAGGAAAACCGAGGTCAGTACCAGGAGATCAGGAAAAGAGTAGTCAGAGGTAAGCCGAGGTCACCACCAGGAGATCAGGCAGAGAGTAGTCAGAGGTAATCCGAGGTCAGCACCAGGAGATCAGGCAGAGAGTAGTCAGAGGTAATCCGAGGTCAGCACCAGGAGATCAGGAAGAGAGTAGTCAGAGGAAAACCGAGGTCAGTACCAGGAGATCAGGAAAAGAGTAGTCAGAGGTAAGCCGAGGTCACCACCAGGAGATCAGGCAGAGAGTAGTCAGAGGTAATCCGAGGTCAGCACCAGGAGATCAGGCAGAGAGTAGTCAGAGGTAATCCGAGGTCACCACCAGGAGATCAGGCAGAGAGTAGTCAGAGGTAATCCGAGGTCAGCACCAGGAGATCAGGAAGAGAGTAGTCAGAGGTAATCCGAGGTCAGCACCAGGAGATCAGGAGAAGAGTAGTCAGAGGTAATCCGAGGTCAGCACCAGGAGATCAGGAGAAGAGTAGTCAGAGGTAAGCCGAGGTCAGCACCAGGAGATCAGGCAGAGAGTAGTCAGAGGTAATCCAAGGTCAGCACCAGGAGATCAGGCAGATTAGGTCCCTGGTGCCACCATCTTGGCAGTGTGATGCACCAGGAAGTCTCAGCTTCCCACTGGGCATGTTCAAGTAGTACGGCTCTTTCTCAATGGACCCACAGCCTCCTGGGACCTGTGACAAGTTCCAGGAGGTTGCAGGCTAGGAGGTGGGGCAAACCTCTGCTCAGATGACCTGGGGGATCCAAGCAGAATGGGGAGTGGGCATGGATACCTGGCAAATCTACGTACCGGCTTGCTAGGAAAAAAAATCATCCTTTAATGAATGCAAAGTGTACTCTGATTGGATGAGGTGGGGTGATGACGTGACGCTCTCCAGCCCATCCAATCAGAAAGTGAACTTTGAATGGTGCCCGTGCCGAGCAGCCGACCTCCTATGGTCACAGTGTAGCGGGGCCCCGGGACCCGGCGGCTAGTGGAGAGCACTGTAGTAGCGGTGTCACCGTCAATGCTTTCCAGCTTCCAAGGACAAGTCTGGTATATACAGAGTTACATCCATCCAACCTGAAACAATGTAACTGGATAAAATATCTATTCCTGGAATTCTTCTTTGAAATGCAGAATCCATTTTTGGCTCCATTGATGAAATAAATATCCAATTAATGATCTGCTGCGTTTATTGCTTATTGTTTTGTTGCGATTATAATTCAATAATTATAGGACAGCACAATGCAAAGTAACCCGAATGTATTATCACGCCAGAAACAATTGGTCATAAATTACACCCAGGTCCTACAATGAATAGTAACCTACTTACTCACCGGTTTATTTTATTTTGTTTTATTTTGTTTTGTTTTATTATTTTATTTTGCATTGTTTTTTTATTATTTTTTTAATTTTGTGTTGTTTTATTTACTGTTTTTGTTTATATTTTATTTTCTCTTGTTTGTTTTTTATAATTTTATTTAATTTTGCTTTGTTTTATTTTACTGTATTTTGTATTGTTTTAATTATTTTATTTTGTTTTATTTTGTTTTGTTGTATTTATTGATATTTTGGGGTTTTTTATAATCTTATTTTGTCTTTTTTATAATTTAATTTAATTTTGTTTTGTTTTATTTTACTGTATTTTGTATGGTTTCAATTATATTATTTTGTTTTATTTTGTTTTGTTTTATTTTTTGTATTTTGGTTTTTTTTTTATAATCTTATTTTGTCTTGTTTTTCATAATTTAATTTAGTTTCGTTTTATTTTACTGTATTTTATATTGTTTCAATTATTTTATTTTGTTTTATTTATTGTATTTTGGGTTTTTTTACAATCTTATTTTGTCTTGGTTTTTTATAATGTAATTTAATTTTGTTTTGTTTTATTTTACGGTATTTTGTATTGTTTTATTATTTTACTTTGTTTTATTTATTTTTATTTCTTTTCCTCCTCCTCAGGGTCCTGAGGAAGCGAAACGCGTCGAACTCTGGAGTATTTTGGTGTCATTACATACAATGCTGTAAATTATTGGGCTGATTAGCTATAATACTGGTTTTATCGTACATTTTTGGAAGATATGTTTCAATAAACATGTTTTATATAGTAATAGGAGGTTGTCTGTTGTCTGTACCAGTAAAGTGCCATTTGGTTTTTGTGGTTCTTTATATTTCAATATATATATATAATAAATATATATATATATATATATATATATATATAAAATATATATATTTAAAAAATAAAATAAAAAATAAACATATATATACACATACATACATACTGTACGTTGAAATGCTTTATATATTTAAAAAATATATGCAAAATATTTTTAAAAATACATTTTCAAATATATGTCTTTGAAAGTACATTTAATCTACATTTTTGGAACGCATTTACAAATATGTGTAAAAAAAATATATGTTAAAATTACTTTTTTATATGTTAAAAAAAAATCTGAAGAATATATTTTAACCACTTCAAGTCCAGACACTTTCACCCCCTCCCCCCCCCCCCCCCCCCCCCAGGCCAATTTTAAGTTTTTAGCGCTGTCGCACTTTGAATGACAATTGCGCGGTCATGCAACACTGTACCCATATGAATTTTTTAGCATTTTTTGAGACAGATAAAACTTTATTTTGGTGGTATTTATTCACCGCTGGGATTTTTATTTTGTTTTGCTATATAAATAAAAAAGTCCAAAAATTGTTAAAAAAAAGTGTTTTTCTTATAAAATTTTGCAAATAAATAATCTTTCTTCATAAATCTTGGCCAAAATGTATTCAGTTGTCTTTTTAGTAAAAAAAAAAAAACAAATCAGTTTGTAACCAAAAACTATAATTTTTCAAACTTTTTTTTACATTTTTATTTTATTTTTTTATATTATTATTTGTTTGTTTTTTTTTTGGTTTTTTTTAGCATACTGTCACCGTAGCAGTACAGTGTCACCATAGTGACACTCTACTACTTGTGGGGGGTGATGAAGATTTTTTTTTCTTTTTTTACACTGATTGCTTTTACCCCCATAAAGGCTGTGAGAGGAATCATTTCTCCTTCTCTCTGGCTGCATTCCTGCAGCCTTTGAGAACTACTGTGTGAGCTGTGATTGGTCACAGCTTGTCACATGGTACAAGGCTGTTGTGAATGGCCCTGTACCATGTGATCTCTGTGATCATTCACAGATTCCACACGTAGGGAGCAATGATATCAGAAGTGACATCTTGCTTACTACTCTGCATGTGATCACTGATTGGCCAATCAGTGATCACATGATCGGGACCTCACACAGAGGGTCCTGTACAGCGATTCCGCAGTTTACAGAGGACACAGTGAGCACCGGATCGCCCAGGGAGCGCGCACAGCCTGTAAATGCGGGCGCTGTTCATGAACGGCAACCCACCCTGCACTGCTCCCGTCTGTCCGTTTATGTACATGGGCCGGACAGGAAGTGGTTAAAAATATATATTTTTAAATATATGCCTTTAAAATATATATTTAAATTTACTTTTTATTTTATTTTAGAATACGTGTTAAAATATATCAGCGTAGGCCAACATATTGTAGATTTATGTCGCATGTATAATTTTTGTTTCTAAATATATTGGAAATATATTTCTCTTCCATGTGGGTGTGGCCTCTCATCATGTGACTTGTTACACAGTTCCAGTGTACAGTATCACTGGGGGTGGAGACTGAGGAAATGCTTCCTACTGCCTGAAGCAGATTGATGACAAAATCATATCACCATCGTAAAAAAAAAAAATCGATAAAAGCAATAC
Organism: Staurois parvus; assembly: GCF_062004578.1. Classification (NCBI taxonomy): domain Eukaryota; kingdom Metazoa; phylum Chordata; class Amphibia; order Anura; family Ranidae; genus Staurois; species Staurois parvus. Next base: position 37,835 of record NW_028318797.1, read on the forward strand.
ACTTCCTTAACAGCTAGACCCGAATCAAACATTAAATTCGATTTCCAAATCTCGTCCCGTCCTGAATTCTCTCGGCTCTCTCATGGAACGAAGCAAAGATAGGTTAGTCGTCTCAGGTACAACAGCGCCCCCTGTAGGTGCCAACGAAAGTAGCCGGACGGCACAGAATCGTGTGATAAGATGAGGTCGCCACGCCCATGAGCACTGGTAAAAAGACTGCTCATGGGCGGGGCTTCCTCATCTCATCGCACGATTCTGTGCTGTACAGCTGACTGACGTTCGCTATATAAAGCTCCAGTTCATGTTGAACAAAATGTATTTCCAACCTAAGCACAGAAATTCCCCCCCCCCAGGTCCCCCGCCCCCGTAATTGCTTCATATCCTGTGAAAACGAGAGCGTGCCCCAACTTAATTGGCGGCTATTTCCTTGTAAGAGATAATTGTCTAATGCGGCATCATAACAGCTCATAAACCTCTAAATCGCATATAAAACAATCCATGGAGGGGGAGGGGGCTTCCGGCTCAGAGAATCTACTTACTGGAGTCACCTTGGGCGTCATTCGTATGAAAATCAGAAAGCAGAAACACAAATGTCAGGGAATGTAATGATACAAAATGTAATGATACAAAATGATACAAAATGTAATGATATAAAATGATACAAAATGCAATGATACAAAATGATATAAAATGATACAAAATGCAATGACACAAAATGATATAAAATGATACAAAATGATACAAAATGCAATGATACAAAATGTAATGATACAAAATGATATAAAATGATACAAAATGCAATGATACAAAATGATATAAAATGATACAAAATGCAATGATACAAAACGATACAAAATGCAATGATACAAAATGATATAAAATGATACAAAATGCAATGACACAAAATGATATAAAATGATACAAAATGATACAAAATGCAATGATACAAAATGTAATGATACAAAATGCAATGATACAAAATGATATAAAATGATACAAAATGCAATGATACAAAATGATATAAAATGATACAAAATGCAATGATACAAAATGATATAAAATGATACAAAATGCAATGATACAAAATGATACAAAATGCAATGATACAAAATGATACAAAATGTAATGCTACAAAATGTAAAGATATAAAATGTAAAGATACAAAATGCAATGATACAAAATGATATAAAATGATACAAAATGCAATGATACAAAATGTAATGATACAAAATGATACAAAATGCAATAATTAAAAACCGCAATGATACAATATGATACAAAATGCAATGATACAAAATGCAATGATACAAAATGATATAAAATGCAATGATACAAAATGATACAAAATGCAATGATACAAAATGATATAAAATGCAATGATACAAAATGATACAAAATTTAATGATACAAAATGATACATACAAAACAGTATATCATCCAGGGCCTTTTTTTATTAAAAATTGATGTGGCCCCTCGTGATCCACATTATTTTGTTGGTCTTTTTATACAGAATTCACAAACAAAACAAAAAACACGAATACAAAGGACAAAGTGAAATAAACCAAACTACCCTAAACACCCCGCACCGAACATTAAAAACACCCACAGCCTCGAAATCCCTGGTGCCAACCTGCGGCCCAAGGATCCTGTGTGGCCTTTTGGTACTTGATGTGTGGCCCTTGGGCCCCAGCAGTCAGTAGCAGGAACGGGATTGGTGGTATGTATAATGTCAATAGTAGTGGTCTGTACTAGTCTCGTGTAACATGCCCCCCAGGCTGTCACTTTATTCTGCAACATGTCTTTAGCCTCCAACCAAACCTGCAGGATGTTCTTAGTCTCCAACCAAACCTGCAGGATGTCCTTAGTCTCCAACCAAACCTGCAGGATGTCCTTAGTCTCCAACCAAACCTGCAGCATGTTTTTAGACTCCAACCAAAACCCATAGGATGTCCTTAGTCTCCAACCAAACACATATGATGTCCTTACTCTCCAAGCAAATGCATAGGATGTCCTTAGTATCCAACCAAACCCATAGGATGTCCTTAGTCTCCAACCAAACCCGTAGGATGTGCTTGGTCACCAACCAAATGCACAGGATGTCCTCAGTCTCCACTTAAACCCATAGGATGTCCTTAGTCTCCAACCAAACCCGTAGGATGTCGGTAGGTTCTAATCTAACCTGTAGGATGTCTTTAATCTCCAAGAAAACCTGCAGCATGTTTTTAGACTCCAACCAAAACCCATAGGATGTCCTTAGTCTCTAACCAAACCTGCAAGATGTCCTTAGTCTCCAGCCAAACTCATGGGACGTCCTTAGTCTCCAACCAAACCCATAGGATGTACTTGGCCTCCAACCAAACCGTAGGATGTCTTTAGGCTTTAATCAAACCTGTAGGATGTCCTTAGTATCCAACCAAATCCATAGGATGTCCTTAGTCGCCAACCAAACCCGTAGGATGTCCTTAGGCATCAATCAAACCTGTAGGATGTCCTTAGTCGCCAACTAAACCCATAGGATGTCCTTAGGCTCCAATAAAACCTGCAGCATGTCCTTAGTCTCTAACCAAACCTGTAGGAAGCCCTTAGTCTCCAACACAACCTGCAGCATGCCCTTAGTCTCCAACCAATTATGAAATATTACCTTAGTCTCCAACCAAGCCTGCAGCATGTCCTTAGTGTCCAATCAAGCCTGCAGCATCACTTTAGTCTCCAACCAAACCCATAGGTTGTCCTTTATATCCAACTAAACTTGCAGCATGTTTTTAGACTCCAACCAAAACCTGCAGCATGTCCTTAGTCTCCAACCAAACATGCAGGATGTCCTTAGTCTCCAACCAAAATCTGCAGCATGTCCTTAGTCTCCAACCAAACCTGCAGCACGTTTTTAGTCTCCAACCAAACCTGTAGGCTGTCCCTAGTCTCCAACCAAACCTGCAGCATATCCATAGTCTCCAACAAAACCTGCAGCATGTCCTTAGTCACCAACAAAACCTTTTAAAAATATATTTCAAATATATTTTTCTTCCATGTGTGAGGTATGGAGCATGAGCAAATAAAGGGAAAAGGCCAGAAGTGCAGAGATAGTCATCCCCCAAAATAGCCTGGCCGTGCCCGCAGGCCACCAGCCCGTTGCAGCAGAGGACAGATGAGTGCCAGGAAATCGTCTGTTCAGGAAATGACATTGCTGATCTTACAGAAGGCTTGAAAATGTGGATTCAGCGACAACGTAGTTCAAACTTCTCCTTCCAAAGATTCTTTGTTAAGCAGACAGCAATGACTCAATGCCACGGCAAGAACCGGCTGATCGCATTTTCAGCTACACACTTCTAGCAACCAGAAGAGCGATACCGTTTTAATAGTGTCGATAGCAGTCATGTGATCACAAAGATATATCCCGCCTTCCGCAGACGGTGGGTGGAGACTATCAGTGACCACGTGCGCATGTGCGTCGAAGGAAGCGTTCAATGTTATCAGCCAATTTTCAGAAATAATAACAGTGGGAAAACTTCCAGGTGCCGACAACACTAGGAGAATTATCCAGTTACAACGATCGGTCATGCCATCATGACCACCCACCATACCCATCAAGGCATGGACTCCAGTAGACCTCTGAAGGAATGCTGTGCTATTTGGCACCAAGCCGTTGTGAGGTGAGGTGGGGCCTCCGTGGATCGGACACAGATGCTCAACTGGACCCACCATACCCATCAAGGCATGGAGTCCAGAAGACCTCTGAAGGGATGCTGTGGTATTTGGCATCAAGCAATTGTGAGGTGAGGTGGGGTCTCCATGGATCGGACACAGATGCTCAACTGGACCCACCCACCATACCCATCAAGGCATGGACTCCAGTAGACCTCTGAAGGGATGCTGTGGTATTTGGCACCAAGCTGTTGTGAAGTGAGGTGGGGCCTCCGTGGATCGGACACAGATGCTCAACTGGACCCACCATGCCCATCAAGGCGTGGACTCCAGTAGACCTCTGATGGAATGCTGTGCTATTTTGCACCAAGCCGTTGTGAGGTGAGCTGGGGCCTCTATGGATCGGACACAGATGCTCAACTGGATCCACCATACCCATCAAGGCATGGACTCCAGTAGACCTCTGAAGGGATGCTGTGGTATTTGGCACCAAACCGTTGTGAGGTGAGGTGGGGCCCTCACGGATGGGACACAGATGCTCAACTGGACCCACCATACCCATCAAGGCATGGACTCCAGAAGACCTCTGAAGAGATGCTGTGGTATTTGGCACCAAGCCGTTGTGAGGTGAGGTGGGGCCTCCATGGATTGGACACAGATGCTCAACTGGACCCACCCACCATACCCATCAAGGCATGGACTCCAGTAGACCTCTGAAGGGATGATGTGGTATTTGGCACCAAGCTATTGTGAGGTGAGGTGGGACCTCCATGGATCAGACCTGTTTTTCCAGCGCATCCCACAGATGCTCAACTGGAGTGGAATCTGGAAAATTTGGAGGACAAGTCAACACCTTGAACTCGTTGTGTTCCTCAAAGCGTTCTTGAATTCATCAGACCAGGCCACCTTCTTCCAGTGGTCCAGTTCTGATGCTCATGTGTCCATTGTAGGCTCTTTTGGCTGTGGACACGGGTCATCGTGGTCACCCAGACCGCAAGTGATGACAAAGGGGGTCACATGTCTGACGAAGGGGTCCTGTGGGGATCCGAAATGTTGCACTTTCTTCTGTCATATGATCCTTTTTCAATAAAAAAAGTTCTTTGGAGATCCGTGGTGTGCTGACGGATATGTATGTTCGCTGGTGACCTTTCCAGTTCCAGCTGGTAGTCGCTATAGCGCCGCCCTACCTGCACCACCATTGGCGACTAGGGATGTCAATCACTGGGTCCCCGTCGGAGATTCCCCACTGACACCCGTGTAGAACTGACAGGGGAGTGGTCTGTATGTAAGCAACGCAGGTCTCTCTCCTGCCAGCAAGGACATGCTGCTTTGTATCTCTCTGCGCAGCATGTCTCCCTACTAAAAGGCACACAGTTAACCCTTTGATGGCCTCAGATGTTAACCCCTTCCTGCTCAGTGCCATTAGTACAGTGTCGGTGCTTTTTATCAGCACATGTCACTGTATTGGTGTCACTGGGGATGTCAGTGACACCAAGTCAGTTCCCCCCCCCAGTGTCAGAATGCACGCTGCAGTCCCGCTATAAGTCGCTGATCGCCGCCATGACTAGTATATAAAAAAAAATCCCATTATCTATACCGCCATTTGTAGACGCTATAACTTTCATGTAAACCAATTAATTTACACGTATTGGGATTTTTTTTTAGCAAAGACACGGAGCAGAATACATTTTGGCCTAAATTTATGACGAAATTTGATTTTTTAAATTTGTTTTACTAGATACGTCAAAAATATCGTTTTTTTTTTCAAAATTGTCGGTCTATTTTTAGTTTATAGCACAAAAACTTTTAAAAAAACAAATTTATGATGAAATTTGACTTTTTTACATTTTTTTTACAGGACATGTTTAATAAGAAAAGGTCACAAATATTGTTTTTTTTGTTTTCAAAATTGTCCATATTTTTTGTTTATAGCGCAAAAAAAAAAAAAAAAAGGCAAATTTATGACGAAATTCGATTTTTTTAATTTTTTTTACAGGACATGTTTAATAAGAAAAGGTCACAAATATTGTTTTGTTTTTTTTCAAAATTTTTTTTGTTTATAGCGCAAACAAATAAAAAAAAACAAAATAAAAACGCAAATTTATGAAGAAATTTGATTTTTTTAATTTTTTTTTACAGGACATGTTTAATAAGAAAAAATCACAAATATATTTTTTTTTTTCAAAATTGTCGATATTTTTTGTTTATAGCGCAAAAAATAAAAAAACAAAACAGAAAAAAAAGGAAATTTATGACGAAATTTAATTTTTTAAATTTTTTTTTAAAGGACATGTGTAATAAGAAAAGGTCACAAATGTTGTTTTTTTTTTTTTTTCTTCAAAATTGTCGATATTTTTTGTTTATAGCGCAAAAAATAAAAAAAACAAAACAGAAAAAAAAGGAAATTTATGACAAAATTTAATTTTTTAAATTTTTTTTACAGGGCATGTTTAATAAGAAAAAGTCACAAATATTGTTTTTTTTTTTCAAAATTGTCGATATTTTTAGTTTATAGCGCAAAAAATAAAAAATCCCACAAATTTATACCAAAATTTGATTTTTTTATATTTTTTTACAGGACATGTTTAATAAGAAAAAGTCACAAATATTGTTTTTTCTTTTTTTTTTCAAAATTGTCGATATTTTTTGTTTATAGCACAAAAAATAAAAAAACAAAACAGAAAAAAAAGGAAATTTATGACAAAATTTAATTTTTTAAATTTTTTTTTACAGGACATGTTTAATAAGAAAAAATCACAAATATTGTTTTTTTTTTTTCAAAATTGTCCATATTTTTTGTTTATAGCGCAAACAAATAAAAAAACAAAATAAAAACGCAAATTTATGAAGAAATTTGATTTTTTACATTTTTTTACAGGACATGTTTAATAAGAAAAGGTCACAAATATTGTTTTTTTTTTTTCAAAATTGTCCATATTTTTTGTTTATAGCGCAAACAAATAAAAAAAAACAAAATAAAAACGCAAATTTATGAAGAAATTAGATTTTTAAAATTTTTTTTACAGGACATGTTTAATAAGAAAAAATCACAAATATATATTTTTTTTTAAAAATTGTCGATATTTTTTGTTTATAGCGCAAAAAATAAAAAAACAAAACAGAAAAAAAAGGAAATTTATGACGAAATTTAATTTTTTTAATTTTTTTTTACAGGACATGTTTAATAAGAAAAAGTCACAAATATTGTTTTTTTTTTCAAAATTGTCGCTATTTTTAGTTTATAGCGCAAAAAATTAAAAAAACCCCACAAATTTATACCGAAATTTGATTTTTTATATTTTTTTACAGGACAAGTTTAATAAGAAAAAGTCACAAATATTGTTTTTTTTGTTTTTTTTTTCAAAATTGTCGATATTTTTTGTTTATAACGCAAAAAATAAAAAAACAAAACAGAAAAAAAAGGAAATTTATGACAAAATTAAATTTTTTTAATTTTTTTTTACAGGACATGTTTAATAAGAAAAAAAATCACAAATATTGTTTTTTTTTTCTTCAAAATTTTCCATATTTTTTGTTTATAGCGCAAACAAATAAAAAAACAAAAAATAAATAAAAACGCAAATTTATGAAGAAATTTGATTTTTTTACATTTTTTTTTTTTACAGGACATGTTTAATAAGAAAAGGTCACAAATATTGTTTTTTTTTTTTTTTCAAAATTGTCCATATTTTTTGTTTATAGCGCAAAAAAATAAAAAAAAACAAAACAGAAAAAAAAGGAAATTTATGACAAAATTTAATTTTTTTTTATTTTTTTTTACAGGACATGTTTAATAAGAAAAAATCACACATATATATATTTTTTTCAAAATTGTTGATATTTTTTGTTTATAGCGCAAAAAACAAAAACCGCACAGGCGATCAAATACCACCGAAATAAATCTCCATTAGTGGGAAAAAAAGGACATCAATTTAATTTGGGATTGGCGTCGCATGACCGTGCAATTTTCCCTTTAAAGTAATGCATTATCCCAAAACATGGCCTGGCCAGGAAGGGGGGGGGGGGGTAAATCCTCTGGAGGGGGAGGGGCTAATTTGCTTCTCACTGCAGTCTGTAGCTCTTCTCTCGCCTAAAATGAATTCCGAAGAATCTTTTTTTTGCGCACAGATGTTCTCTGGAGGAATGATAAAAATGGAGGAGATGGGGGTGGGGGGGAGGGGGTGTCACCCTACATCTGCTCACTCCATAAACTCACTGGTCTTATAGATCGGAATTCTATGGAATTGTTTCAGTCATTACATCCCGTGGTAAAAAAAAAAAAAAAATCTATTCTTAGTAATCAAAACTTTGAATCAGCCATTGTCTATTGGAAGAAGTTTCCTTTTTTTTTCTATTATTATGTCGCGCAGTAAAAAAAAAAAAATCCTCCTTACTATACCGAAATCGCATTTACAGTCGCAGAAAGAAAAAATAAATCTGCCTAAATCTGAACATATTAGCTTCATGTATTTTTTTTTTTTCTCCGAAGCAATCAGACCTTTCACCGATGTTTAGAACTGTTTGTTTGGATTTGCCTGGTGTGACATTTGTTTAAAAAAAAAAAAAAAAAAGACAGTTCAATGGCAGTTAATGGATCTGAAGTCTCTACACAGAGCAGCATTTCTCAGGTTACCCTCACACACCAGAAGTAATCCGTTCCTATGCTGTCCCCTTGTCCTCCCAACAATGCCGGTATATATATTACCTCCACGTTCACACAAAGCAGACGACCTCCACGGCGTCTTCTATTCACAGTACAAAAAATATATATATATATAAAGTCCTTTATACAGGTCTTCAGTTATCGCTAGGGCAGCCGTTCTCCACCAGGGTACCGGGGAATCCTGGGGTTCACCTGAGGTTGTCAGGAGTTTCTGGAGCAATTGGCAATTTCTGCCTCTTAGATAAGTCACCGGCGGGAGGAAGGAGGTCCTGATTCCTCTATATATCACTAGAGTGGTCACCGGCGGGAGGAAGGAGGTTCCGAATCCTCTATATAGACCTTTATATCACTAGAGGGGTCACCAGCAGGAGGAAGGAGGTCCTGATTCCTCTATATAGATCTATCACTAGAGGGGTCACCAGCGGGAGGAAGGAGGTCCTGATTCCTCTATATAGATCTATCACTAGAGGGGTCACCGGCAGGAGGAAGGAGGTCCTGATTCCTCTATATAGATCTTTATATAAGTAGAGGGGTCACCAGCGGGAGGAATGAGGTCCTGATTCCTCTATATAGATCTTTATATAAGTAGAGGGGTCACCAGCGGGAGGAATGAGGTCCTGATTCCTCTATATAGATCTTTATATAAGTAGAGGGGTCACCGGCAGGAGGAAGGAGGTCCCGATTCCTCTATATAGATCTTTATATCACTAGAGGGGTCTCCGGCAGGAGGATTGAGGTCCTGATTCCTCTATATAGATCCTATCACTAGAGGGGTCACCGGCAGGAGGAGGGAGGTCCTGATTCCTCTATATAGATCCTTATATCACTAGAGGGGTCAGCGGCAGGAGGAAGGAGGTCCTGATTCCTCTATATAGATCCTATCACTAGAGGGGTCACCGGCAGGAGGAAGGAGGTCCCGATTCCTCTATATAGATCTTTAGTTAAACCTTGTTTAGAATACTGTGAGCCATTCTGGAGACTTCACTTTCATAAGATATTGACGGAACAGATCCAGAGATGGACAACAAAAATGGTGAAAGGGATCAAACATATCAAAAGACACTTCGGAAACTTCATACAACATGTAGAGTCTGGAGGAGAGTAGGTAGAGGGAGGACATGACTGAAATGTTTCCATATATAAAGGATGTGAGTAAGGTTCAGAAGGGCGGAATTTTCGATAGAAGGCTAAGATGAAGAACACGAGGACATGACCTCCAACAGCAGAAGGAAAGTCCAAAACTACCCTTGGAAAGTATTATTCTACATAAAGAGTAGTTGATGCTTGGAATAGACCTCCAGCCGAGGTAGGGAGTCGGTGACGGTAAGTCAGCTTGGGACAAACATCGATCTAAACTCAGACAAAAAGGTCATCAAAACAGAAAAATGGAGGCAGACTTGTTGGACCTCTTGGTCTACTTTTGCCCTCGTTCTTCTATGTTTCCAGCCAAGGCAGCTTTTCAGACCTTTCGTTGTGATTTTGAGCTGTTGGCCGTGTTTATTTAGCGTTTGCCGGAATGGCATGAAAACATCTCAGTGCTGTTGATAGTCATGAAGTCTGACTGTGCGAGGTGACTAATCCCTCCGAGGAGGCTGTGAAAGAGTTAAAGGGATAGTGGAGGCTGGGAGGCTGGGACACACCTCTTGCCTGCTCAGCCACCTTTCCAAACACAGACTGAAAAGTGAATGTGAGGAGACGGGAGAGGAAGAGGGGCTCTGTGGGCTCCGGTGGAAAGGTAAGGTGCGTTTCGCATGCTTGCTGCCTGGGGTTCACGCATTTCAGAGGCCGCATAAGAGTTGGGCAACTTTTTGTAACCCCTCCAAAAAAAAAAAAGTGCCGATCTCCGCATTTAGGCTTCTATTGTCTAAGTCAGTGATCTCCAAACTGCGGCCCGAGAGGCTCGCTTTTATCTGGCCCTTGGGGCACTATTTCATCCACTTACAGCAACAATGGGGCACAATTCCTCCCAATGACACCAACAATGGGGCACAATTTCTCCCAATGACACCAACAATGGGGGCCACGGACACCAATGATGGGGCATAATTCCACCTACTGACACAAATGATGGGACGCTATTCCTCCATATGACACTAATTATGGGGCACAATTCCTCCCACTGACACCAAGGATGGGGCACCATTCCTCCCGCTGACACCAAGGATGGGGCACCATTCCTCCCGCTGGCACCAAGGATGGGGCACCATTCCTCCCGCTGGCACCAAGGATGGGGCACCATTCCTCCCGCTGGCACCAAGGATGGGGCACCATTCCTCCCGCTGGCACCAAGGAAGGGGCACCATTCCTCCCGCTGGCACCAAGGATGGGGCACCATTCCTCCCGCTGACATGAAGGATGGGGCCCCATTCCTCCCGCTGACACGAAGGATGGGGCCCCATTCCTCCCGCTGACACGAAGAATGAGGCCCCATTCTTCCCACTGACACCAATGATGGGACACCATTCCTTCCACTGACACCATGGATGGGACACCATTCCTCCCGCTGACACCATGGGTGGGACACCATTCCTCCCGCTGACACCAGGGATGGGACACCATTCCTCCCGCTGACACCAAGGATGGGACACCATTCCTCCCGCTGACACCAATGATGGGACACTATTCCTCCCAATTACTCCAACGGTGGGGCACAATTTCTCCCAATGACACCAACAGTGGGGCCCATGGACACCAATGATGGGGCATAATTCCCCCTCCTGACACAAATGATGGGACACTATTCCTCCATATGACACTAATTATGGGGTACAATTCCTCCCAATGAAGTCAATGGTGGGGCACAAGTTCTCCCATTGACACCAACAATGGTGCCCACTGACACCAATGATGGGGCATAATTCCCCCTCCTGACACAAATGATGGGACGCTATTCCTCCATATGACACTAATTATGAGGTACAATTCCTCCCAATGATGGGTTGCAATTTCTCCCAACAAGGGGACACAATGACACCGCTGATGGGGCACAATGCCTCTCACTGACACCAACTATGTGGCACAATTTCTCCCACTGACACCAAAGGTGGAGCATTGTTTTTGCTCCCCTGGGACATCGGGACCTTTTCTGCTCTCAAAGGTCACAGTCCGGCTCTCCTAAAGTCTGACGGACAGTAAACTGGCCCCTTTGTCTATAAAGTTTGGAGACCCCCTGATCTAAATTGAGTGGTGGTGACCCAGTCCTTGTCATTTAAACACGTGAACCTGGAAGATTCATCTGCAGTGAATGTTTGATTAATATCAGATCAAGTTCTGTACAAACACGCCACTAGGTTTGTTTTCTCCGGGACGTGTCTTGTTCTCCAAGGAGGAATGACCCTTCAATGTGGTTGGACAGCCGGACAACGGTGCCCATTGTGACCAGTATTGATAGGCTGTGCTTGTCCATAGCCAGAGGCAACCAACTGTCCAGTGCAACCAACTTCCCCAACTCCAACCTTCACCTGTGTCCAGTGCAACCAACTTCCCCAACTCCAACCTTCACCTGTGTCCAGTGCAACCAACTTCCCCAACTCCAACCTTCACCTGTGTCCAGTGCAACCAACTTCCCCAACTCCAACCTTCACCTGTGTCCAGTGCAACCAACTTCCCCAACTCCAACCTTCACCTGAGTCCAGTGCAACCAACTTCCCCAACTCCAACTTTCACCTGTGTCCAGGGCAACCAACTTCCCCAACTCCAACCTTCACCTGTGTCCAGTGCAACCAACTTCCCTAACTCCAACCGTCACCTGTGTCCAGTGCAACCAACTTCCCCAACTCCAACCTTCACCTGTGTCCAGTGCAACCAACTTCCCCAACTCCAACCTTCACCTGTGTCCAGTGCAACCAACTTCCCCAACTCCAACCTTCACCTGTGTCCAGTGCAACCAACTTCCCCAACTCCAACCTTCACCTGTGTCCAGTGCAACCAACTTCCAGAAATTGAGTTGAACCCCAGCGGCATCGCTGAAGCTGTTTATTTACATTCGAGGGTTTACACGTCATTTTAAAGCCTCAGATTAATTTTAAAAAAATGAAAATGAATTTTGTAATGGACATCACAAGATATTTGTCGCGGGATTTTAGGTTGGTAGGAGGTTTGGACTGAAGGACTTCTCGAAGTGGTCCTACCTCCGTCCCGAAGAGTAGACTGTCCTTGTGTTGAGTCGTTTTTCCTTCTGTGTGCGTCCCTTAAGAAACAGTTTCAGGTGTTCTTTGTTGGTTGATGGTGGAAAGACGGTTCTTGAGGCAACAGAATACCTCCAAACATGGATTTTATTCAGCGGGGATGCAGTCCGGCACCTCCATCACTGAATGTATGCATTGGCAAGGGGTGCTGGGGTGTGTTGGAGGATCTATTGACGCTGGCTTCTAGGGGATCAGTTGTCACTTGGGGGGTCTATTGCTGCTGATGGGGGATATATTGCAGCGTGTGTGTGTGTGTCTATTGTTACTGAATGGGGTTTTATGCTGCTGGGAGGGATCTACTGTTGAGGAAGGGGTCAACAGATGCTGGCAGCTGGGAGATCTATTGTTTCTGGCAGGGGTCTACTATTGCTGGGGAGGTATATTGTTGCAGGGGGTCTATTTTTTTTGGGGGGGGGAGATCTATCATTGCTGGGGGGTATATTGTTGTGGAGGGGAGGGTCTATTTTTTTCTTGGGGGTGACCTATTGTTGCTGGCTGTAGGGGATCTATTCTATAGCTTTTTCTGGTTATCGTATAACACATTCCATACAGGTTACGTAGCAACACAAAATATTTGGCTCTGTATTCTATGAAAGGGACGTATATATATATATATATATATATATATATATAATTAAATTTTTTTCCCATATATTTTGTAATAAAAACGCATTTCAACATTCAATATATATACTGAATGTTGAAATGCGTTTTTATTACAAAATATATATATATATACAGGTGAAACTAAAAAAATTAGAATATTGTGCAAAAGTTCATTTATTTCAGTGCAGCAACTTAAAAGGTGACACTAATATATGAGACTCATTCCATGCAAAGCAAGATAGTTCAAGCCGTGATTTGTCATCATTGTGATGATTATGGCTTACAGCTCATGAAAACCCCAAATCCACAATCTCAGAAAATGAGAATATTCCATGCAATCAATAAAACACGGATTGTACATAGAACAATATCGGACCTCTGAAAAGTAGAAGCTGCATATGTACTCAGTACTTGGTTTGGGCCCCTTTTGCAGCAATTACTGCCTCAATGCGGCGTGGCATGGAAGCTATCAGCCTGTGGCACTGCTGAGGTGTTATGGAAGACCAGGATGCTTCAATAGCGGCCTTCAGCTCTTCTGCATTATTGGGTCTCATGTCTCTCATCTTTCTCTTGGCAATGCCCCATAGATTCTCTATGGGGTTGAGGTCAGGCGAGTTTGCTGGCCAATCAAGCACAGTAATCCCACGGTCATTGAACCAGGTTTTGGTGCTTTTGGCAGTGCGGGCGGAGCCAAGTCCTGCTGGAAAATGAAGTCAGCATCCCCATAAAGCTGGTCTGTGGAAGGAAGCATGAAGTGCTCCAAAATCTCCTGGTAGACGGCTGCGGTGACCCTGGACTTAATGAAGCACAGTGGACCAACACCAGCAGATGACATGGCTCCCCAAATCAACACAGACTGTGGAACCTTCACACTGGACTTCAAGCATCTTGCAGTGTGTGCCTCTCCATTCTTCCTCCATACTCGGGGTCCTTGTGCCTCTCCATTCTTCCTCCATACTCGGGGTCCTTGTGCCTCTTCATTTTTCCTCCATACTCGGGGTCCTTGTGCCTCTCCATTCTTCCTCCATACTCGGGGTCCTTGTGCCTCTCCATTCTTCCTCCATACTCGGGGTCCTTGTGCCTCTCCATTCTTCCTCCATACTCGGGGTCCTTGGGCCTCTCCATTCTTCCTCCATACTCGGGGTCCTTGGGCCTCTGCATTCTTCCTCCATACTCGGGGTCCTTGGGCCTCTCCATTCTTCCTCCATACTCAGGGTCCTTGTGCCTCTCCATTCTTCCTCCATACTCGGGGTTCTTGAGCCTCTCCATTCTTCCTCCATACTCGGGGTCCTTGGGCCTCTCCATTCTTCCTCCATACTCGGGGTCCTTGGGCCTCTCCATTCTTCCTCCATACTCGGGGTCTTTGGGCTTCTCCATTCTTCCTCCATACTCGGGGTCCTTGGGCCTCTCCATTCTTCCTCCATACTCGGGGTCCTTGGGCCTCTTCATTCTTCCTCCATACTCGGGGTCCTTTGGCCTCTCCATTCTTCCTCCATACTCGGGGTCTTTGGGCCTCTTCATTCTTCCTCCATACTCGGGGTCCTTGGGCCTCTCCATTCCTCCTCCATACTCGGGGTCCTTGGGCCTCTCCATTCTTCCTCCATACTCAGGGTCCTTGGGCCTCTCCATTCTTCCTCCATACTCGGGGTCCTTGGTTTCCAAATGAGATGCAAAAGTTGCTCTCATCAGAAAAGAGGACTTTGGACCACTGAGCAAAAGACCAGGTCTGTTTTTCTTTAGCCAGGTAAGACGCTTCTGACGTTGTTTGTTGTTCAGGAGCGGCTTGACAAGAGGAATACGACATTTGAAGTCCATGTCCAGGATCCGTCTGTGTGTGGTGGCTCTTGATGCACTGACTCCAGCCTCAGTCCACTCCTTGTGAAAGTCCCCAACACTTTTGAATGGCCTTTTCCTGACAATCCTCTCCAGGCTGCGGTCATCCCTGCTGCTTGTGCACCTTTTTCTTCCACACTTTTCTCTTCCACATACCTTTCTATTAATGTGCTTTGATACAGCACTTTGGGAACATCCAACTTCTTTTGCAATTACCTTTTGAGGCTTTCCCTCCTTATGGAGGGTGTCAGTGATGGTGTCAGGTCAGCAGTCTTTCCCATGATTGTGATTCCTACTGAACCAGACTGAGAGACCATTTAAAGGCTCAGGAACCCTTTGCAGGTGTTATGGCTGAATTATCTGATTAGTGTGGGACACTTTGAGCCGAGATTATTCCACCTTTTCACAATATTCTCATTTTCTGAGATTGTGGATTTGGGGTTTTCATGAGCTGTAAGCCATAATCATCACAATGATGACAAATCACGGCTGGAACTATCTTGCTTGGCATGGAATGAGTCTCATATATTAGTTTCACCTTTTAAGTTGCTGCACTGAAATAAATCAACTTTTGCACCATATCCTCATTTTTCGAGTTTCACCTGTATTGAATATGGCTATAATTGTAGTATTTGAAATATATGGTGATATATTTGGGAAGAATATTTTTAAAATATATTTTTCTTCCACGTGGGCACAAAGGATATAAATCCACTTTGTGGTGGCTGCTTTTATCCTTTCAAGGATTCCTTTCCTTTTTTTTTTTTTTTTCCACCTGGTGATAGTGCCAGCAACACACTTCCTATCATCGGGTGACAACGCTCTCTCAGCAAAATGGAGCCGGCAACCAGGTGTCATCCGCAAAATATGAATAATTTATTAAAGTGGTTGTCCAGGCTAAAGTTGTTTTTTTTTATCTTCACCGGGACCCGGTGATTGACAGCCGTGGCAGCAAATGGCGGCCCTGGTAGGGCGCGCGTGTGTCTCGTGCGCGCCCCCGACCCAGAAATACAAAGTCATGTATATATACGTGATTCTTGCTAGCCAAAGTAGTGTGCATGAGCAGACAGGGAGGAGAACTGTTTTTTCACAAAGTTCTCCTCTCCTGTCCGAGATGCTCACCAATCACCGGGCACCAGCGAGTAAGAGAGCGTTCGCAACAGGGGATAGGTTGCCAGAAAGCGTGCCCCTCTAGTACCTGGGGGAGGCAATAATAGAGCGTCCAATTAAAGATGGAGCATCCTGGTAGTGAAGCGAGAGACCAGCCGATTGTCCAGCCTTAACTGCCAAACGTCGAGAAATTTGTCGCATTTGTCCGTCAGTTTTTTCGTTTATAGGGACTGGCCAAATTTCAATCCATCTATGGCCATTCCCACTCAACAGAAGTCAAGTGTTGGAGAACCTTTTGTCGATCAGCAGCTGCAACTGCTGATCAGTGTCTTCTGTAGTCCCACTGTCGGAACCCGAATGTTGCAGTGGAGAGGCTTGCACCATCAAAATTTGCTTGTGTGGGTGAGGGAGTCTGTTCATTTTTTTTTTTTTTTTCGATCAACAAGCAAGACATCTATCGGCAGCACAGAACATAGGATAGGATAAAGTGCTAAACTGTACTTTGTTCCCGGGAAAAGAGAACACAATCCTAGAGGGTCTTCTTTAGTGAGAAGGCACATTCTTTCAAGGATAGTGAGGTCTACATTGTAGACAGAGAGGACAATGGTTCACAAGAGGTGTGAATAGTGGCTTGCCTAAGGAGTGCGCATGCTCAAAAACGTGTTGCCCTTCCCTCCGCTCGGTGATGTCACTCCACTCATGCTGTGGTTCCAGATGAGAAGACACCGCTGTTCCACCACGTGAGAAGTCGTTTGGAGACCCAAAGAGTGGACCTGGCGGTGACCACTTCTACCATTCTCACAGATCAGCCTGTACATTTGTAATGCATTCCCCCCCCCCCCGCTCCGGTGATGTCACTCCACTCATGCTGTGGTTCCAGATGAGTAGACACCTCTGTTCCACCATGTGAGAAGTCCTTTGGAGACCCGAAGAGTGGGCCTGGCGGTGACAACTTCTACCGTTCTCACAGATGAACCTGTACATTGTAACGCATTGCCCTCCCCCCGCTCGGTGAAGTCACTCCACTCATGCTGTGGTTCCAGATGAGTAGACACCTCTGTTCCACCATGTGAGAAGTCCTTTGGAGACCTGAAGAGTGGACCTGGCGGTGACAACTTCTGCTGTTCTCACAGATGAGCCTGGTACATTGTTTTTACATGTGAGTGGCCCTTTGGTGGGGTTTTAATACATTTAGTCCTTATTGCCCTTGCTCTCTCCTGCTCGCAAGAGGTGTCAGACCTTAACCACCATCACTGAACCGGAGTTGGAGCCTTCAATGCCTCTTGCCTTGCATAAATCATGCCTTTTTAGCATCTCTCCCCAAACAATTGAACAATTCCCACCTTTAGCCAGGTGGATAAAAGGATTAACACCTACTGAAGCCTTCTTGATACCAAGGATGGAATTGTAACTACAGCAATGTGGCTCCGCAACTTCTGCAACTGCTTTCCTGTTCTTGGACAATCAGCATCTGCCTTGATGGATTCCTTGGTGACTGGATCAATGTTCTACCTGTGTGGACCTTTTTTATTAGAAGAAGTGGCTCGGAGAAGCTATGAGATACCTTCAACATTTACACCCCATTCACACTTGTACGACTTGTCAACATCAAACTGCCGGCTTTGAACATCAAAGTTGCATGACAAGTCGTGCCCCATATTTTCCAATGATTACCATTCATACACTGTAGGTGAGGCCTAAAGTTGCAGAGACTTCAAAGTAGTTTGTGCAATACTTTGGCCCAACTTGATTGCCATAAACTTCAATGGTATCTCTCAAAAGTTGCATGAAAGATACCTGAATGTTTTACATGCAACAGTGGGTGACTTTGCAGAGGGACTATAAGTAACATCCAAGTCGCACCCATCCAAAGTTGCACCAAGGCTGCACTCCAAAGTTGTGGTTGTCTAAAACCACTGTAGAGGTGAAAAAAACCCTTCTGCCTTCAAGTTTGTGCAGCGAGTTGCAACTCTCTGCAGGGTGTTAGTAACGAGGCATTGCCCCCAGGAGAGTACAGTGCGCATTGTCTACCGTCAGTCTGGTGGAACTTGTCCAAGCCCCAAAGTAACATCCAAGTCGCACCCATCCAAAGTTGTACCAAAGTTGCACTCCAAAGTTGTGGTTGTCTACAACCACTTTAAGGTGAAAAAAAAATCATCTGCCTTTTAGGTTTGTCCAGTGAGTTGCAGCTCTCTGCAGGAAGTTAGTGACGAGGCATTGCCCTCGGGTGAGCACAGTGTGCATTGTCTACTGTCATTCTGGTGGAACGTGTCCAAGCCTAAAAGTACCATCCAAGTTCGCACCCATCCAAAGTTGCATTCCAAAGTTGTGGTTGTCTACAACCATTTTAAGGTGAAAAAAAACCTTCTGCCTTCATGTTTGTCAAGTGACTTGCAGCCCTCTGCAGGAAGTTAGTGACGAGGCATTGCCCTCGGGTGAGCACAGCGTGCATTGTCTACCTTCATTCTGGTGGAACTTGTCCAAGCCCCAATGTCTCTCCTTTCATGTTCTGAAACACAGATAGGAAAGCAATTCTTTTGTTTGCTTGGCAGGTAGAAGGTGCAAGGAGATTAATTCGCCGATGATTGCAGGGTGTGGGAAAACGTGTATCCTAGAAAGAGAACGCTGCGGCGCTTATGGTGCCTTTTTATTGCAGACATCAGGGGAGTCGCCAGTTGCTGGTTTGCAGGCATTACCATTGGAAAAGTCCTCGCTTTTTCAGTATCAACTCTGATTACACATTCCAGTGTTCCTTTGTTACATCGTATTTATATACTTTTATATATCAATTTGGGCTTTTATGCAGCATGCGCTTCATCATAAAAGTAGGTGTAAACCCTGAGCCCCCCCCCCCCCCGTTTAAAGAGTGTTTTGCTACACAAACTGCGACAGTCCTCAAGATGATGAATCCTGTTATTTTCACAGGCCCCCCCCCCCCTCACACCTGTTGTGTCGCTCCACGCCAGCTGCATCTGTGCTTAGGGCAGAATCACGCATTTTTGGCCCCATGGACTTTACCCCCCCCAGGGTCATTCTTGCATTTCTCATATAAAAATCAGCTTTTTTTTGCTAGAAATCTACTTAGAACCCCCAAACGTTATATATTTTTGAAGCAGAGGCCCCGGAGAATAAAATGGAGAATAAAATGGTTGTTGTTGCCATTTTTTTTTTACGTCGCAGGATATGCAAATTTTCAAGAGAAAATGCGCTTTGATGAATTTTAGTGCACGCCAACACAACAGAATACCCAATTTTTAAAAAAAATTTAAAGGATGATGTTACGCCGAGTAAATAGATACCAAACATGTCCCGCTTTAACCTCATCTTCCTGCCGGTCATATATGCGGCTTCTCAGCGCATGGGCTTTAATTTCGAGCCGCCACATATATGCGTATGTTAAATTCACGCTCCCAGCACAGTAACTGACGTGTCGCAGAAAGCTCCCGATGCATACTTGCGATCTGGAGGTTTTCCGATCACGTGACCTCTGTGACAGCCAATCACAGCAATCACATGATCGGGATGCCCACCTCCACTTCCAGGCATTTTGATCCACTTAAAGGACCAGAAGACGGGAAGGGGTTAAAATTGCATATGACTGCGGAACAGTGACAAAGGAGGATACATAAAATGTTCCATGGGGTACACTTTAATGACCGGTTCCATGCCTTTCAGTTGCTTTTTTTTCTGCATCCAAAACGCACAAAGTCGGTGATATGGTTGTCAGTGTCATAGTTCACATCAGGGCTTGCAGTTCCGGGTGGAGAAAAAAAAATGGGCTGCATTTTTCCTGCCCAGAACTGTACTGGAACACACATGTCCCTATTTGAATTGAAGAAAAAGGGGAAAACTGGAATGCATAAAAAACGCACCGGAACGCATGAAAAACCGCATTCGGATTGCTTCTGGACTGTGTTTCTATAGTGTGAACCGGCCCTTAAAGCCTTTTCAGGTCACCAGTTAAGAGTTACACAGGAGGTCTGCTGCTAGAATTTTTGCTCTCACTCTGACGTTCGCAGCGATACCTCACCTGTGCGGTGCGATCGCCATTTACACCTACATGCGCGTTCGCCTTTGTGAGTGATCACAGTGGGATGGGAGGCTTTACATTTTTAAACTTGTATTATTTATTTTATTTATTGTTTCATCAGTGGGAGGAATAGTGCCCCATCATTGGTATCAGTGGGAGGAATAGTGCCCCATCATTGGTATCAGTGGGAGGAATAGTGCCCCATCATTGGTGTCAGTGGAGGAATAGTGTTCCATCATTGGTGTCAGTGGAGGAATAGTGTTCCATCATTGGTGTCAGTGGGAGGAATAGTGCCCCATCATTGGTGTCAGTGGGAGGAATAGTGCCCCATCATTGGTGTCAGTGGGAGGAATAGTGCCCCATCATTGGTGTCAGTGGGAGGAATAGGGCCCCGTCATTGGTATCAGTGGGAGGAATAGTGTCCTGTCATTGGTGTCAGTGGGAGGAATAGTGCCCCGTCATTGGTGTCAGTGGGAGGAATAGTGCCCCGTCATTGGTGTCAGTGGGAGGAATAGTGCCCCATCATTGGTATCAGTGGGAGGAATAGTGCCCCATCATTGGTGTCAGTGGAAGGCATAGTGCCCCATTCCTGGTGTCAGTGGGAGGAATAGTGCCCCATCCTTGGTGTCAGTGGGAGGAATAGTGCCCATCATTGGTGTCAGTGGGAGGAATAGTGCCCCATCATTGGTGTCAGTGGGAGGAATAGTGCCCCATCCTTGGTGTCAGTGGGAGGAATAGTGCCCATCATTGGTGTCAGTGGGAGGAATAGTGCCCCATCCTTGGTGTCAGTGGGAGGAATAGTGCCCCATCCTTGGTGTCAGTGGGAGGAATAGTGCCCATCATTGGTGTCAGTGGGAGGAATAGTGCCCCATCATTGGTGTCAGTGGGAGGAATAGTGCCCCATCATTGGTGTCAGTGAGAGGAATAGTGCCCCATCATTGGTGTCAGTGAGAGGAATAGTGCCCCATCATTGGTGTCAGTAGGAGGAATAGTGTCCCATCATTGGTGTCAGTGGGAGGAATAGTGCCCCGTCATTGGTGTCAGTGGGAGGAATAGTGCCCTGTCATTGGATGGAGCCAAAACCTGCATTTGTGCTTCAGCGCTACAAGTGGAAGGAGTCTGTATGACTGAAGGGAAGGCTGGAGGTCAGATTTAAAAAAAAAAAAAAAATCTGGAATTTTTGTGTGTATTATAAATCATTAGCAATTCCCAGAAAATCCTCTGACACCGAGGAGAGAGTCTGGCAGGGTGACTGAACAGAGCTCTGCTAAGCAAACAATGGGGGCGGGGCTAAGTGGTTTGGATTAGTAAAAGAGAGGGGGGGGGGGTACATTTTCCGAATTCCTCAGCTGGAGGAGACTGGATGCATTCAAAACAACACCATGACCTCCTCATGGCCAAAAATATTCTCCCGGCCCAGATTTCAGGCTGGGGCACCACTACAGTGGAGTGCCCCTACTCTGGGGGAAGGAGGGGGGCATCTTTGGACACCAGCCTTGTCACCCTGGGGGGGGGGGGGTGTCAGGTGGACTAGCCGATTTAGATACACTAACAAATCGAAGCTGAACTCCAGCTCACTCAGATACAGCAAACAGGTTTTTTTTTTTTTTCATTGTTGGGATAAAGGTGTGATAGGAATAAATAACAGCTGATTACTGATCATGTGTGAGGAAACCCTCTGATTGGGACATCTGATGTAAGGGAAGGGGGAGGGGGTCTAAAGGGAACCCTGATGTAAGGGGGCACTCTGATGGGGTTAACTGATAATATGTAAGGAAACAATCTGATGGGGGCACCTGATGTAAGGGGGCACTCTGATGGGGACACCTGATGTAAGGGGGCACTCTGATGGGGACACCTGATGTAAGGGGGCACTCGGATGGGGGCACCTGATGTAAGGGGGCACTCTGATGGAGAACACCTGATGTAAGGGGGCACTCTGATGGGGGACACCTGATGTAAGGGGGCACTCTGATGGGGGACACCTGATGTAAGGGGGCACTCTGATGGGGACACCTGATGTAAGGGGGCACTCTGATGGGGACACCTGATGTAAGGGGGCACTCTGATGGGGGACACCTGATGTAAGGGGGCACTCTGATGGGGGACACCTGATGTAAGGGGGCACTCTGATGGAGAACACCTGATGTAAGGGGGCACTCTGATGGGGACAGCTGATGTAAGGGGGCACTCTGATGGGGACACCTGATGTAAGGGGGCACTCTGATGGGGACACCTGATGTAAGGGGGCACTCGGATGGGGGCACCTGATGTAAGGGGGCACTCTGATGGAGAACACCTGATGTAAGGGGGCACTCTGATGGGGGACACCTGATGTAAGGGGGCACTCTGATGGGGGACACCTGATGTAAGGGGGCACTCTGATGGGGACACCTGATGTAAGGGGGCACTCTGATGGGGGACACCTGATGTAAGGGGGCACTCTGATGGGGGACACCTGATGTAAGGGGGAACTCTGATGGGGGACACCTGATGTAAGGGGGCACTCTGATGGGGGACACCTGATGTAAGGGGGCACTCTGATGGGGACACCTGATGTAAGGGAGCACTCTGATGGAGAACACCTGATGTAAGGGGGCACTCTGATGGGGAACACCTGATGTAAGGGGGCACTCTGATGGGGGACACCTGATGTAAGGGAGCACTCTGATGGAGAACACCTGATGTAAGGGGGCACTCTGATGGGGACACCTGATGTAAGGGGACACTCTGATGGGGACACCTGATGTAAGGGGGCACTCTAATGGAGAACACCTGATGTAAGGGGGCACTCTGATGGGGACACCTGATGTAAGGGAGCACTCTGATGGAGAACACCTGATGTAAGGGGGCACTCTGATGGGGACACCTGATGTAAGGGGACACTCTGATGGGGACACCTGATGTAAGGGGGCACTCTGATGGGGACACCTGATGTAAGGGGACACTCTGATGGGGACACCTGATGTAAGGGGGCACTCTGATGAGGACACCTGATGTAAGGGGGCACTCTAATGGAGAACACCTGATGTCCTGATGTAAGGGGGCACTCTGATGGGGGACACCTGATGTAAGGGGGCACTCTGATGGAGACACCTGATGTAAGGGGGCACTCTGATGGAGACACCTGATGTAAGGGGGCACTCTGATGGAGACACCTGATGTAAGGGGGCACACGGATGGAGACACCTGATGTAAGGGGGCACTCTGATGGGGACACCTGATGTAAGGGGGCACTCTGATGGGGACACCTGATGTAAGGGGCACTCTGATCGAGACACCTGATGTAAGGGGACACCTGATGTAAGGGGGCACTCTGATGGGGGCACCTGATGTAAGGGGACTCTGAAGTAAGAGAGTTATGGTCAGGCACAATCAGTCTGGGGAGAAAAGTGCTAGATGATGCTGGACATCATACAGCCAGGAAATGAGGCGGAGCTCTGTCTGACTGAATGCAGCTTCTAATGCACATTGTGAGAAGCTCCCAGTGTGCGGTGACATCAGAGGAAGCCGATTCAGGCCAGGGGAGTGGGTACACCTGTGCAAGACTGAAAAGGAGGAGCCAGAACACCTGCGCAAGACTGAAGGGGAGGAGGCGGGACGCCTGTGCAAGACTGAAGGGGAGGAGCCAGGACACCTGTGCAAGACTGAAGGGGAGGAGCCGGGACACCTGTGCAAGACTGAAGGGGAGGAGCCGGGACACCTGTGCAAGACTGAAGGAGAGGAGCCGGGGACACCTGTGGAAGACTGAAGGGGAGGAGCCGGGACACCTGTGGAAGACTGAAGGGGAGGAGCCGGGACACCTGTTGAAGACTGAAAATGAGGAGGCGGGACTCCTGTGCAAGACTGAGGAGAAGGAGCCGGGACACCTGTGCAAGACTGAAGGGGAGGAGCCGGGACACCTGTGCAAGACTGAAGGGGAGGAGCCGGGACACCTGTGCGAGACTGAAGGGCAGGAGCCGGGACACCTGTGCAAGACTGAAGGGGAGGAGCCGGGACACCTGTGCAAGACTGAAGGGGAGGAGCTGGGACACCTGTGCAAGACTGAAGGGGAGGAGCCGGGACACCTGTCCAAGACTGAAGGGGAGCCTTTCTGGAGTTCTGCTTTAAAAAAATAATTTGAAGGACAAACGTTTGGTGTCAGCAGGGATGATGCGGGGGATATGGCAGATTCGTGGCCTTCCATAAACCAGCTGGCGTCTGTTTCTACCCCCATAGTAGCTGCTAAGAGGTGCCAGGGGAACCGTGCTGTCAGGAAGAACCCGACCTTCAGCTTTTGCTCCCGTTCCCTCTACGGACCCCGAGGCACCACTGCCACAAACCTGTTCCGGGACCGGCTGTGCTGTAAACAAAACAAAAAAAAAGCCTTCGGCACACCAAAGGTTAAAATGTAAATCTAAACCCAAAAATAGAAATCGTCCTGCAGGATGTCTCACCGATCCTTGGACTGCGTTCCCTTTTATTAGCTCCTGCCAGTAACACACTTCCTGTTCTAGAGTGACAACACTCACTGTGCTGCATCTATGGGGGAGCCATGGTTGTCACACAGGCTGGACTTCCAACATGGGGGGGGGTGGGATTAGTAGTTCACACAAGAAATATAAATCCATTTGCGTCTTCTTTTAGGCCTCCATGATCAGGCCCCGATGGGTGGGGGGGGCGAAATGCGTCAGTGGGTGTGGCCAGGCCATCTACATGTCTGGCTCTCGGGGGGTCGGTCGAGCAGCGTCCATCTTCTCACTCCTCGGCCCCATTCACACTTGTGCGACTTTGGGGTCCACAGTTGCATGACAAGTCGCAGCCCATGTTTCCCAATGAGTACCTTTTCCTATGTGTGCGACTTAACCCCTCGCCTACCGGGCACTTATACCCCCTTCTTTACCAGGCCAATTTTCAGCTTTCAGCGCTGTCGCATTTTGAATGACAATTGCGCGGTCATGCAACATTGTACCCATATGAAATTTTTATCATTTTTTTCTCACAAATAGAGCTTTCTTTTGGTGGTATTTACTCCCCGCTGGGCACTTTACTTTTTGTGCTATAAACAAAAAAAGTGCAAAAAAAAAAAAAAAGTTTCTTTGTTTCTATTATAACATTTTTCAAACAGGTAATTTTTCTCCTTCGCTGATGTGCGTTGATGAGGCGGCACTGATGGGCACTGATAGGCAGCACTAATGAGGTGTCACGGATAGGTGGCACTGATATGCGGCACTGATAATGGGTACTGATAGACAGCACTGATAGGTGGCACTGATTGGCGGCACTGCTGGGCCCTGACTGGCACAACCGCTGGGCACTGACTGGCAGCACTGCTGGGCTGCACTGATGGCCACTGGTGGGTGGCACTGGTGGGCACAGGTGGGTGGCACTGCTGGGTCGCACAGGTGGGCGGAACTTGTGTGTGGCACTGCTGGGCACCGATCATCGGGGCACTGATGATCAGTGCCCCGATGATCGGTGCCGATCCCCGCTCTGACAACTGCCGGTTTTCGGCACTACTTTCCTCACGATCTGACAGCGCGAGGAAAGTGCAGCCGAGAACCGGCATTTGCATTTCCCGGTGATCAGCGTGTCATTGGACACGGCTGATCACGTGGTAAAAGGCCGCTGTGATTGGCCTTTTACCACGTCACGTGATCAGCTGTGTCCGTAGGACACAGCAATCACGGAGATCGGCCAGGTGCGTGCCCCCGGGGGCGCGCAGGAGAGCGCGTTCTGGGAGGACGTCATATGACGCCCTCTCAGAACTGGCCGGCCACAGTGCCGCCGTCATTCGGCTATCTGCGGTCGGCAACTAGTTAAAGTCACAGCCACTTTAAAGGAGTTCCTGCACTACTTTTGTCCGACTTTCATGCGACTTGTGACCCATAGACTTCAATGTAAACCCTCCAAAGTCCCACCTGAATGATAAACATGAGAATTGTGCGTGACTTTGTAGAGCGAAAAAGGAGAATCGAAGGAGACAAAGTCGCGCTCATCCAACGTCGCATCAAAGTCGCAATAGTAATGGCGTGATTTTTGAAGCTGCACAAGTGTGAATCGAAGCTCACAGGCAGTGACAGGGACACCACATTTCTGGCAGGATCAATGAGTATTTTCTATGTGTCACAAAAAAAGAAAACGACTGCAGGGGCCACATCTGAGACTCCTAATATTAGCGACTTTAACCCCTTCAAGCCGGCGCCTCCCAGCCCTTTCAGAGTTTCAAAAGCCGGGAGGCGGGGTTTTAGGGTCATATGATCCGTCACAGCGGTCACATGATCGGGAAAGGTCCCGATCAAAAGAGGAGATTGGGACCTTCCCGTGAGTACCGTACACGTGTGCCGGGAGCGTGCAGGGCACGCGCTCTCGGCACATATGTCCTTTTTTAATAGACCAACGCAAATGTGCGGCCGCTCGGCGTCTAGGCCCAGACGCCAAATGTGCGGCCGGCGTGAAGAGGTTAAAGGAGTTCCTGCACTACTTTGGTCCGACTTTCAGGCGAATTGAGGGCCTTTGACTCCAATGTGAACCCTCCAATGTCGCATGAAAAAGTCGCACCTGAATGATAAACATGAGGCTTGTACGTGACTTTGTAGTGAAAAAGGAGAAACAAATGACACCGTCTCTCCCGTCTTCCTTCTAGGTGCCATCGTGTGGACCAAGATGACGCAACCCGCCGCCGCCCAGAACCCTCTGAACAGCCCCCCCGTCGCCTAAGGACACCCACGCGGCTGACTCACGATAATGAATTCGGAGAGGTAAGAGTCTCAACGGCACAGGTGAGGTTACCAATGCAAGGCGATCCGAAGCCAACTGCCCCCCCCCAAAGGGTCCCGGAGCCTAAGGTGGCAGAACCCCCCCATACACAGTTTTAGGAGGACGATTATCTGGAAGCCATTGTGGCCTACAGCACGTGACGCTCCTTTTTTTTTTTTCTACTGGATGAGCGCCATGGAAGGCCACGCCCCCGCTCCGGAAACGGCACACAAACTATTCCTGCGGGGATGCAGACGGAGAAAAGAAATTGGTTTCGGATCGATTCGTTGGGTTACTAATTTTATTTCCGTAAAGAAACTCGTTTTAGTTTTTGACCGGATTCAAGTTTTATTTCCAATGGATTTGAGGTATTCGGATTGAATTTGATTCAAATCGATCCAAATTCATTGTGAAGTGTAGCTGGCTCTATTCTATTTGAAATGTGAATTTTAGAAGACAGCTATAGTCTATTTTATTCTATTCTGTTCTATTCTAATCCATTCTATTTTTTTCTATTCTAATTTATTCTATTCTTTTCTTTTATTCTGTTTTACTCTATTCTATTCTTTTATGTTTTATTTTATTCTGTTTTACTCTATTCTTTTATTCCTTTCCATTCTTTTCGCAATTCGACTTTCGGAAGAAGGGTGTATTCTTTTTTTCATTCTGGTCTGTTCTTCTCTATTCTATTTATTTATTTTCTAATCTATTCTATTCTGTTTTCTTCTTTTTTTTTTTATAATCTATTCTCTTCTGTTTTTTTTCTATTCTATTTTTTTTTTCATTTCAGAAGACCGTTATATTCTTTTTGTTTTAGTCTATTCTATTTGAAATTCGAATTTTGAAAGACCGCTATATTTTCTATTCTATTCTCTTATTTTCTATTATATTTTTTTATTTTCTATTCCACTATGTTTTACTTTATTCTTTTCTATTCTACTCTTTTTTAATTTTGGAAGACGGCTATATTATTTCTATTCTATTCTATTCTATTTTTGAATTTTGGAAGACAGCTATATTATTTCTATTTTTTTCAATTTCATTCTAATCTATTTATTTTATTCCATTCTATTCTTGTCTATTCTATTCTGTTTTATTCTAATATCTTCTATTCTATTCAGTTTTATTGTTTTCTATTCATTTTGAAATTCATATTTTATTCTAATCTATTAAAAATTAGAATTTCGAACTTGGAAAGTTGGTTATATTCTTTCTATTATTTTTTCTATTCTATTCCTTTATTTTTTTAACCTATTCTATTCTGTTGTATTCTTTTCTAAATTCGAATTTCCTAAGATGGCTGTATTCTAATACACATACTCCTTTTAAAGGAAATCAGCCATAGTCAGCTTATATGTTTTACTTGTTTTCAAATTCAGTTTTGTTTTTCAATTCGAATTTAGATAGTTCGTTATTTCGGACAAAATTTCATTATTTTAAATGAGTGACTATTTTTATTTGGAGCTTCAAATGCATTCAGATCCCTGAATAATAAAACTTTTGTCTTAATTTGGATTCAGAACGTAACGAATCGCACGGGTCTAATCAGAGGCCGAGAATCTTACAGTTAGGTGTTAATTACAGAGGTAAGGAAGGGCTAAGCCAAAGGAGCGTTCTTCGGATTCCTCACCTAAGGGGAAAATCAATTTTAGCTGACTCATAGAAGGCGACACGTGTATTGTTGGCATGACGTACATCACAGTACAGCCTGGGGGGGGTCATTCATAAAATGTACAGTATGTATATCTGATACTTTGTTTGTTCGATGTACACCTACTTTTCTCCACAACGAGGCAAGAGCGAGATATTCCGCGTTCAGGGGCAGACTGACAACTCATGGGGCCCCCTACTGACCCCGGGCCCACGGGCAGTGCCCGAGTGCTCGAATGGTCAGTCCGTTCCTGTCCACGTTGGCTTAGTTCTCCTCACAATAAACGATCCCATCTGTTCTGGGGTCCCTCCCGTATATTCCAAAAACATGGAGTAAAGCCTTGTGTCTCAGGAACATAGAAATAAACAATTACGAATGAGTCGTCCTCCTCGCATTGTGGGGAGAATTTAATTTGGGGCGTCCCGATAATTGTTTCAATTTCTACATTTCAGAAAACGAAGATGTGGATTGCCTAGATATGTTCCAGTCCACCGGATGGTTGGTGACCCTCATAGTCTTGATCAGAGTTTTGGCACGGTGCCGGTCGGCTTGCGATGTCAGCACAGATGGAAAAAGAGTCACCTGCAAAGGAGAGAGTCTTGAAGGAGTCCCCCAAAATCTCTCGGAGAACCTGGAATACCTGGATCTATCATTTAACAAAGTTTCAGAAATCGGAGCCGATGATTTTTTGCGATATCCCAAGCTGCAAACACTGAACCTCAGCTACAACAATATATCAAACGTAGAAAATGGGACATTTCAGTATAACCTATTGATCAGGAACTTGAGTTTGTTTAACAACTCTCTCAGGACAATTCCTCATTCGTCCTTGGAAAACCTGAGATGTCTGCAGATCCTCGACTTGTCCAACAACTTCTACGAGCGAGCCACTCTTGAGGACGCCTTCGGCACGCTGGTGAATCTTAAAGATTTGTCTGTAGGAGGGCCTCTGATTTCCAACATCTTAAAAGACGACTTTAGGTCCATCCAAAGGATCAGTCTCGTAAGGTTTGCTTTAAAGTCCAAGTCTAGCCTAGACTGTTATGAACCCGGGGCCTTCTCGTTGCTGAACACGGAGAATTTGTGGCTCGACATTGCTATGGACAAAAACGCAACACTGCTTGGTGGCATGTTGAAGGATCTGACAAACAAAAACTTCACTAGCCTCCGCTTTCGAAACCTGTTTGAGTTGTCGTATTACGTGGGCATGGATGATCTATTTTCCTATCTACCACATATTGGTTTAAGAGACCTGGTCTTCTACAGAGGGAAATTTAATGAGAACCTCCTACGTCTGGTCTTGCAGAATGTCCAGAGATCATCCATAAAGAATCTTTACTTGATCTCCATTGATTTTGCCCGTTCTCCAAATGCCAATAAATCTGAAGTCACCATCAACGATTTATATTTGGAAAAGCTGGTCATACAGGATGTCACCAACCCAGATATACTCCGCTTTGACTGGACGTTCACCTGGTTCAACAAGGTAACCAACCTCAGTATCATTAATGTGAACTTCAACTATGTTCCTTGTGATGCTTGGGGGCAGATGACCAATGTGGTTGTGCTAGATGTATCGGGGAACCGTCTCTTAGCCTCATACCTGTACAACCTGTTGTGTAGAGATAACATTTTACCCAATATCGAGATATTTAATGCCAGCAACAATATCATGCGCAGTCTGAAGACCATCTCTTTGTTGACCGTTCAGTGGCCAAAACTTTCCTACCTTGACCTTGGCTCAAACAACCTTGGGAGTCGCAACGAATCTTGTGTGTGGTCGTCGAACATCAAAGTTCTTATTTTAAGAGACAATTTGCTCCAGTATGAAGTATTCAAGTGTTTACCTACAACAGTGGAATACTTGGACCTCTCCAATTCCCATCTCGACCGATTAAATATGGATTACTTTGACAGGACCACCAATTTGAAAAAACTGATCCTTAGCAACAATAAAATCAAGTTTATACCATCCGGATGGGGCAGTCCGAACCTTCAAGTGTTGGCACTGGAAGGCAATTCTTTTGGAGTTATCGATAAGGGTTCTTTTCAAGATTTGCCCAAGCTGAAACTCTTGACAGCGGGGAACAATCCTTACCACTGTACATGTGACCTTTATGCCTTCTTTACAGACACTCGGAAAGAGGGTTCTTTGATTCTTGATGACTGGCCTGATGATTATTCCTGCTATCACCCCCAGTATTTATTGGACACCAGAATTGAGCATTTCCACCCAGGATTACTGGAATGTAATGTTGGCTTGGTGGTGGCCATATCTGCATCGGTGACCGCTTTTGTTGTCATTGTCTGCATGCTGTTGTGTTGGAGATTTGATGCACCATGGTACATCAGAGCAACTTGTCAAATCATACAAATGAAATATCGATCACGGAAGGCACACCAGAGCAGATTCTACGACTACCATGCCTTCATCTCATACAGCTATTCAGATGCTGACTGGGTAAGAGGGGTTCTCCTCCCTCATCTGGAGAACTCTGACCCGCCCTACAGAATATGCATCCACGAGAGAGATTTCCAACCGGGGAAATGGATTATCGATAACATAATCGAGAACATTGAGAACAGCTGCAAAATCATCTTCATTCTATCGCACAACTTTGTCAACAGCGAGTGGTGTAACTATGAGCTGTACTTCGCCCACCAAAGGGCCATTGGCCACGCTTTTGAAGATGTCATCCTGGTGGTCAAGGAAAGTGTTAGCATGGAAGATCTTCCGAAAAGGTTCCACAGGTTACGGAAAATCCTCAGGACCAAAACTTATTTAGAGTGGCCTGTGGAGGAAAGCAGGCAACCGTTCTTTTGGGTCCAACTCAAGACCATCTTAGGAAATGGCAGCTTAAGCGTTACAGGGCAAGAAGGCTTATCTCTGGTGAATGAAACTGCTATTGTAGGGCAGCAGAGCAGCTCGGAGGAAATGGAAACCCCCACGGTGGGCAGCAATGTGAATACATCTGAAAACCAGACTTAGAAACCATGTTCTTGTATTTTAGGATGTGTCATTGTTCTAAATGTTGCCTATAAATATATGTAAATATTACTCAGTGGAGGCAAGCTTGCCTCTTATACTTACTGTGAAAGCTTTTTTGACGAATGATCAATGAGACTATGACCAAGGACAGATTTCATAATTCAACCCCCACCCAAACTTTTTTGGGTTTTGAAAAGAGTGGAGCAGGACGTCTGCTGAGCTGACCTCCCCATATGTCTTGAATGGAAAATGAAGGGAAATCTACCCAGAAGGATACAAACAGCTGTAAGAACCTGGCAAGTTCTTACACAACTTGCACAAACATCATCTCAGTTGTCATTAACTGTGACTCCCTGATCATAGGGAATCGACCTACCAGTACACCTTGCCAGGGAACAAATATTGCCCCAGAATGGTTTTGTCCTGCCGATTCTTTAAAAATGCTTGCAGAAGTCCTCTATGCATGGTCACTTCACGATTTTCTTTAAGGTTTGTTTCCAAGTGCTTCACATTGGGTTGTATGTTTCAGAAGAACTTGCTAGCAATGCTAATGATCCTTATAGTTCTCAGATCCATCTTGACAAACCCTATACCTTATGGCCTGCCCAGCATCTAGAGACCGACCAGAGGTTAGGGTGGTTCTCCTACCACGACAGCTGTAGGCCAAATGTCTTTGTTCCAAAGAAAAATGCACTAGGGTCCGTTCACATTGGCATTATGGTACCAGAATTTTGTATTTTTCAGAGGAACTTGCTAACATTGCTAATGATCCCCATAGTTCTGAGATCCATATCAAAAAACCTTATGGCCTGCCCAGCATCTAGAGACCAACCAGAGGTTAGGGTGGTTTTCCTATCATGACAGCTAGAGACCTGATGTGAGTTAATGTCTTGGTTTCTAAGGAGAATCCAACTAGGTGGTGTCCACATGGGCATTATGGTACCAGAATTTTGTATGTTTCAGAGGAACTTACTAACATGATGAACTTACTAACAATGATCCCCATAGTTCTTAGATCCATATCGACAAACCTTATGGCCTGCCCAGCATCTAGAGACCAACCAGAGGTTAGGGTGGTTCTTCTACCACGACAGCTGTAGGCCAAATGTCTTTGTTCCAAAGAAAAATGCACTAGGAGATGTTCACATTGACATTATGGTACCAGAATTTTGTATGTTTCAGAGCAACTTACTAACATTGCTAATGATCCCCATAGTTCTTAGATCCATATCGAAAAACCTTATGGCCTGTCCAGCATTTAGAGACCGACCAGAGGTTAGGGTGGTTCTCCTACCACAACAGCTGTAGGCCAAATGTCTTTGTTCCAAAGAAAAATGCACTAGGTGATCTTCAAATTTGCATTATGGTACCAGAATTTTGTATGTTTCAGAGGAACTTGCTAACATTGCTAATGATCCCCATAGTTCTTAGATCCATATTGACAAACCTTATGGCCTGCCCTGCATTTAGAGACCGACCAGAGGTTAGGGAGGTTTTCCTATCATGACAGCTAGAGACCTGATGTGAGTTAATGTCTTGGTTCCTAAGGAGAATCCAACTAGGAGGTGTTCGTATTGGCATTATGGTGCCAGAATTGTGTATGTTTCAGAGGAACTTACTAGCATTGCTAATAATTCCCATAGATATCTCTCAGATTCATATTGACAAACCTCCTACCTTATGGCCAGCCCAGCATCTAGAGATGGACCTGAAGTTAGGGTGGTTCTTCTGCAACGACATCTAAAGACCTGCTGTGAGCTAGTGTCTTGGTTCCAAATGAAAATCCACCAGGAGACGCTCACACTGTCCAGCATCTAGAGACCGGCCAGAGGTTAGGATGGTTTTCCTATCATGACAGCTGGAGACCTCATGTGAGTTAATGTCTTGGTTCCTAAGGAGAATACAACTAAGAGGTGTTCACATTGGCATTATGGTACCAGAATTTTGTATGTTTCAGAGGAATTTACTACCATTCCTACAAGTCTTCATAGTTCTGAGATCCATATTGACAATCCTTAAGGCCTGTCCGCCATCTGGAGACCAGCCAGAGGTTAGGGTGGTTCTCCTACCATGACAGCTAAACACCTAAGGTGAGCTAATGCCTTGGTTGCTAAGGAGAATCCACTAGGAGATGTTCATTTTGGAATTATGGTACCAGAATTTTGGAGACCAACCAGAGGTTAGAGTGGTTCTCCTACCATGACAGCTAGACACCTAATGTGAGCTAATGTCTTGGTTCCTAAGGAGAATCCACTAGGAGACCTTCACTTTGGCATTATAGTACCAGAATTTGTATGTTTCGGAGGAACTTACTAAACATTGCTATTGATCCCCATAGTTCTGAGATCCATATTGACAATCCTTATGGCCTGCCCAGCATCTGGAGACCGACCAGAGGTTAGGGTGGTTCTCCTACCATTACCGCTAGACACCTGCTGTGAGCTAATGTCTTGGCTCCTCAGAAGAATCCAACAGATGTTCACATTGGCTTTACGGTACCAGAAATTTGTATTTTTTTTTTTTCAAAATTGTTTTTAGAAAACACTCTACAAAACAGATTTTTTGTGTATTCCCCGGCTCCACATAAAAAAAAGAACGCTCCCAACTGTAGTCACAACTCTGGTACCCCTCGATCAACGAGGGTAGCAGCATCCACATGACCACGGTAGGCCATCAGGAGGTGCCACCATAGTGATTAGGCGCATATCAAAGTTCAGAAAATTAGGAGTATAACACGATAAATAATAAAGTGTAGTATGAGCAATATATAGTCCCAGGGAGATGCTAAAAGGTGAAGAGGGGGTACACGGGGTGGACTGTGCCAGGTCAATCCCCACATAGCCCTTCCCCCTCAATGAACATAGGATTCACGCACCATCCACTTTAGTCAAGCACGGTATCATCCCGAGCATTAATAGTAGAGGGAGATTTGATCCAAAGATCCCGAACCTTATCAAATTTTTTGGGGCAACCTTGGGAGGTATACTGTATGTCATTTTATGCAATGGGACCACTGAACTGACCAGTTTCTTCCAGTAGGGGGTCTTTCCACGCCAGGACAATGGCTTTTCTAGAGTAGACCCAAGAGCGTTCTAGAGGCCCTAGAAAAGGCTAGATGGTTGACCAAGCCCAGGAGAGAATTTTGTATGCTCCAGAGCAGAGGCGGACTGACCATTTGGAAACTCGGGCACTGCCCGAGGGCCCGGGGTCAGTAGGGGGCCCCATGAGATGTCCCTGGTACCTTTTTCATAGGCTTTTTTGAGTTTGGGCAAGGACACGGGCCCCATGATCCCCTATTGCCCGGGGGCCCCATAAGTTGTCAGTCCACCCCTGTTCCAGAGGAATGTACTAACATTTCTCATGATCGCCGTAGTTCTCGGATTGGTTTCACCAGGGTTCATTTTTTGGATGAAAATTTGATTTTTCAGAGATTCGGATATATCAAAATGTAACGGATGTCAACGAATCTGAAAAAAAAGTTATAACAAATTTAACAAATGTATCATTTCGCTTGTTTCATTGGGAATAATTGTGAATAGCTGGTCGTTAAGGAGCAGGCGGCCGCCGTATCCTTGACAACCATGACTCCTCTGCTGTCAGTGGGATTCCCCATTGACCGTAGAATGTAAACTGAAAAAAGTGCCGGCATTAAAGACATTTTAAAAAAGCAGCATGGGGGTCCCCCAATCCATACCAGGCTCTTTTGGGTCTGGTATGAATTTTGAGGGGAACCCTACTCCAAAATGTACAAAAAGATGCTGTGGGGTCCCCCCAAAATCTATACCAGATCCTTATCTGAGCAAGCAGACCAGGAAAGAGAGAACATGAGCAAGCGTCCTCCCCCCCTTCCCGAATCATAACAGGCTATATGCCCCCAACCAGGGGCGGACTGACAATTCGAGCACTGCCCGAGGGCCCGGGGTCAGTAGGGGGCCCCATGAAATGCCCCTTTTTATAGGCTTTTTTGGGTATGCTTTGAGTGTTGGAAAGGACACAGGGGCCCCATGATCCCCTATTGCCCGGGGGCCCCATGAGTTGTCAGTCCGCCCCTGCCCTCAACACGCTGGGGAATCTCGCAGACAGCAGATGAGTCATGGTTGTTAACCCCTCCAGGAGGATCCCCCCCCCCCCCCCCTTTCCTGACCACGCCATTTTTTGCGATACTGTAACTGACAATTGCGCGGTCATGCAACGCTGCACTCAAAATAAATTTATGTTCTTTTATTCCCACAAATAGAACTTTCTTTCAGTGGTATTTGATTGCTTCTGCTTTTTTTTTTTTTTTGCACTATAACCTAAAAATAGATCTACAATTAATTTTGGGGAAAAAAAACTATATTTTTGACATGTCCAGTAAAAAAAAATCAAATTTTCTCTAATTTCAGCCAAAATGTATCCCACTCCGTGTCTTCGCTAAAAAAAAATAATCCCAATACGTGTAAATTAATTGGTTTACATGAAAGTTATAGCGCCTACAAATGGCGGTATAGATAGTGGAATTTTTTTATTTCTAGATACAAGTAATGGCGGCGATCAGCGACTTACAGCGGGACTGCGGCGGGCATTCTGACACTGGGGGGGAACTGACTTGGTGTCACTGACATCCCCAGTGACACCAATACAGTGATCAGTGCTAATAAAAAGAACTGACGCTGTACTAATGGCACTGGGCAGGAAAGGGTTAACATGTGGGGCGATCAAAGGGTTAACTGTGTGCTGGGTGTGGTTTAGTAGGGTGACACGCTGCTGTGCGGGGAGATACAAAGCAGCATGTCCTTGCTGACAGGAGAGAGACCTGTGTTGTTTACATACAGACCTCTCCCCTGTTGGTGTTCTGGGTGCTGGTGTGGAATCTCCGGCCGGGACCCGGTGATCGACAGCTGTAGCTACCAATGGTCGTGTGGGCGTGCGTGGGAGCGTCCCCTACCTACAAATGCAAATTTTTTATATATGTGTGTGTGTATACATACATACACACATATATACATATATGTATATGATATTTTGTGCAGCCCTGCCACCCTGTAGAAGTAATTCTACTAGGAAGGGGTTAACATCTGGGGCGATCAAAGGGTTAACTGTGTGCTGTGTTTTACTATGTAAGCATACTGCTTTGTATGGCTCTGCTGTGCGGAGCCATACAAAGCAGCGTGCAGGAGCTGACAGGGGAGAGATCTGTATGGTTGACATACAGACCTTTCCCTTGTCAGTGTTCCTCGGTGATCACCGGGTGCCGGCGGGGAATCTCTGGCCGGGACCCGGTGATCGACATCTGTGGCCGCCAATAGCAGCGCGGGTAGGGCGCGCGCCCCCTACCCGGAAACACAAAATCGCATATATATACATGATTTTTGCGCAGCCCTGCTGTCCCGTAGCAGTTGTTCTGCTATAGGTCGGTCGGGAAGCAGTTGAGGACGCGGCAGCTGCCAGCTCCTTAATAACCAGCTATTCCGAATGAAACAAAACGAATGCAAAGGATACAAAACGAATTCCCAAAAACAAATCGGTTCAGCATATTGAATATAACATAGCAAAATTCTTCGATGAATGAATGCATCCAAAACGAAATGACAATTTCCGACGTGCACATGTCAGCCCTCGGTTCTTCACCTGTTTCTAAAGGGTGCCCCCAGCTGGAGAAAAGCTGTTGGTGCAGAGCCACTTTGCCCAGCGATCGTTTCAGTGACCCATCCGGAGCCCTTTTGTCCAGTTTTTACTTTCCAACTGATTCCTTGCTTCTGATTTTCCTTCACTTCCTGTTTGGGGACGATTCGTCAGCGGAACAGGAAATGAGGAAATAGTCCCATATTGAAGGGGAACCCCCGCTAACAAGAATGACAGCGTTGCCACTTTCTTGCGGCACCTCCATGGAGGGATTAGAGTTTGGGGTTTTTTTTTCTAGAAGGAATGAGAGCAAAATGCAACAATGTGTGAGTTTTCTGAAACTGACTGCGACGTCGGATCCGCAGAAAACGAATTTTCGAAGTATTACTCCAAAGTTTAGCACTTCTGTGAATGTTAAAAGGAGGCGACACCCTTCAACGTTTATTATATACTTTACGTGTGTCAGTGAAAGATCGTGGTGGTATGTTTTATGTGTTGCGTGTTTTACGTGTTTGTGTTTTTACGTTTGTGTGTTTTTACGGTTGTGTATTATGTGTTGTGTGTTTTATGCGCTGTGTTTTTACGTTTGTGTGTTTTTACAGTTGTGTATTATGTGTTTTATGTGTTGTGTATAATATGTTGTGTGTATTATGTGTTGTCTGTTTTTATGTGTTGTCTGTTTTTATGTGTTGTGTGTATTATGTGTTGTGTGTATTATGTGTTGTGTGTTTTTATGTATTGTCTGTTTTTTATGTGTTGTCTGTTTTTTATGTGTTGTCTGTTTTATGTGTTGTCTGTTTTTTATGTGTTGTGTTTTTTATGTGTTGTCTGTTTTTTATGTGTTGTCTGTTTTATGTGTTGTCTGTTTTTATGTGTTGTCTCTTTTTATGTGTTGTCTGTTTTATGTGTTGTCTGTTTTATGTATTTGTCTGTTTTATGTGTTGTCTGTTTTTATGTGTTTGTCTGTTGTATGTGTTGTGTGTTGAATGCGTTGTATGTTTATACTCCTTGAAGAACCTCCCATCTGAAGTGGTGTCCTCCCATTATTATCTGAGCACTGTGCTGTACATAGATGTGTTGTGTTTTTTATGTGTTGTGTGTTTTATGTGTTGTGTGTTTTATATGTTGTGTGGTTTTATGTGTTGTGTGTGTTGTATGCGTTTTATGTGTTGTATGTGTATACTCCTTGAAGAAGCCTCCCATTTGAAGTGGTGTCCTCCCATTATTATCTCTGAGCACTGTGCTGTACATAGATGTGTTGTGTTTTTTATGTGTTGTGTGTTTTATGTGTTGTTTGTTTTATATGTTTTGTGGTTTTATGTGTTGTATGGTTTTATGTGTTGTATGCGTTTTACGTGTTGTATGTTTATACTCCTTGAAGAAGCCTCCCATCTGAAGTGGTGTCCTCCCATTATTATCTCTGAGCACTCTGCTGTGCATAGTATCTGTCATTAGTAATGTCTTTAACAACCAATTATGAAGGAGGGGCTTTATTTTGCCCCACCCCCTTTCGTGAACCCTTGTGTTTGCGCCTCAGTCCTCCGCACTGTAATTGCCTTTTTTTTTTAATTAGAAAAAGGGGGTGCTAATGCGCTTGTGGTTGTATCAAATAATTCCAATAATTATTTACAGCAGTCCTAATTGTGGACTTATACACACAAAATAATAAATATGGTTATTTATTTATTGCCTTTTTTTAATTACTTCTTCATACACAGTGAAGAACAGAAGTATTTGAACCCCCTGCGATTTTGCAAGTTCTCCCACTTCTCCATCATGGAGGGTCTGACATTCACATTGGAGGTGCATTCCCACTCTGAGAGACAGAATTAAAAAAAAATTCAGGAAATCCCATTGTATGATTTGTAAAGAATGTATTTGTCTCGCACGGCTGAACAGAAGTATTTGAACCCCTGAGAAGATCCGTGTTAATATTTGGTACAGAAGCCTTTGTCTGCAATTACAGGGGTCAGACGTTTCCTGTAGTTCCTGACCAGGTTTGCACTGCAACAGGGATTTTGGCCGACTCCTCCACACAGATCTCCTCTAGATCTGTCAGGTTTCGGGGCTGTCGCTGAGCAACACGGAGTTTCAGCTCCCTCCAAAGATGTTCTGTTGGATTTAGGTGTGGAGACTGGCTAGGCCACTCCAGAACCTCGATATGCTTCTTACGGAGCCACTCCTTGGTTCTCCTGGCTGTGTGCTTCGGGTGGTTGTCATGTTGGAAGACCCAGCCATGACCCATCTTCAATGCTCTGACTGAGGGAAAGAGGTTGTTGCTCAAAATCTCACAATAAATGGCCCCATTCATCCTCTCCTTAGTGCAGTCGTCCTGTCCCCTTCACAGAAAAGCACCCCCAAAGCATGATGTTACCACCCCCATGCTTCACAGTAGGGATGGTGTTCTTGGGATGCAACTCATCCTTCTTTTTCCTCCAAACACGACGAGTGAAGTGTAGACTAAAAAGTTCTACTTTGGTCTCATCTGACCACATGACTTTCTCCCATGCCTCCTCTGGATCATCCAGATGGTCATTGGCAAACTTCAGACGGGCCTGGACATGTGATGACTTGAGCAGGGGAACCTTCCATGCAATGCATGATTGGAAACCATGACGGCGTAGTGTTCTACCGACAGTGACCTTTGAAACTGTGGTCCCAGCTCTCTTCTTGTCATTGACCAGCTCCTCCCTTGTAGTTCTGGGCTGATTCCTCACCTTTCTTATCAGTGATACCCCACGAGGTGAGATCTTGCATGGAGCCCCAGTCCGAGGGAGACTGACAGTCGTCTTCAGCCTCTTCCATTTTCTAACAATTGCTCCAACAGCTGATCTGTTTTCACCAAACTGCTTGGCAATTGCCCCGTAGCCCTTTCCAGCCTTGTGGAGGTCCACAATTTTGTCTCTGGTGTCTTTTGACAGCTCCTTTGTCTTGCCCATGGTAGTAGTTGGCGTCTGACTGACTGTGGGGTGGACAGGTGTCTTTAAAGAGCTCAGACAGGTGCTACTAAGTTAGATGAATGAGTGGAGTAGAGGTGGACTTTTTAAAGGCGCAGTAACAGGTCTTTGAGAGACAGAATTCTTGCTGTTTCTCAGGGGTTCAAATACTTCTGTTCAGCCGTGCAAGACAAATACATTCTTTACAAATCATACAATGTGATCTCCTGAATTGTTTTTTAAATTCTGTCTCTCAGAGTGGGACTGCACCTACAATGTGAAAGTCAGACCCCTCCATGATTTCTAAGTGGAAGAACTTGCAGAATCGCAGGGGGTTCAAATACTTCTGTTCCTCACTGTGTGTGTATGTATGCGTGTGTGTGTGTGTGTGTGTGTGTGTGTATATATATATATATATACACGTACACATCTTTAATTATTTAGTCCTCTCCCCATTTTTTGTTATACTTTTTTGTTTGTTTTAATTTAGCTCTCTCCCCATTTTTTGGGTGGAGCTCTGCTCTAAGGCTTGACGAAACGCGTAAACCAGGTTTTCCTGTACACTCTATTATGTCATTATTATTATTACTAGGTACTTATACAGTGCAGTCGATTTAGGCAGCACTTTACATATATACTGTGGGTGTGTGTGGGTGTGTGTATATATATGTATGTATGTATATATATATATATATATATATATATATATATATATACCCACTTTTTTACACCAGCGTGTACCCGGTACAGTCACAGCCTTTTATGTCTATGGGCAGCTGTATGCAGCACCTGGGCTTGCTGTGAGAGGAAAACGCATTGGAATTTCCATTGCATGGGATCAGGCCCAAAGCCTTTGCCTGTGTGGCCAGCACACCAGTCCAGGCCTTAGAGGGGGAGACCTCCGACTGGTGATCAGACTATATTTGCAACCGGGGTGTTTTTATGAAGCTCCGCCCACTTGCGGGAGAACCTCCGTCCATGTAATTCACTTACCTAAAAAGTAGTGGAATGTTGAGACCTCCCCAGAGGCGTTCTGAAGGTCTCAGTTTGCTGCAATAACATATTTTGTAGATATTGTACACAGCTCTGTCCCGAGGGTTTGTTTCATTGTGTAAAATGTTGTTATAGAAAAAAATGTTTGTAAAGTTATTTATGGTTTATTAAAAAAAAACAAACCCATCAGAGTTTATAATTTTATACAAGGTGTCTGTGTCGTCTCCATATTTATTATTTTTTATTTATGTTATATTTATTTATTTTAATTTGCAATATTATTTTTTATTTTAAATGTTTTTATTTTAATTTGCAATATCATTATTTATTTTAATTTACAATAATAGCTATTTATTTTAGTTTGCAATATTATTTGTTTATATTTATTCATTTTCATTGATAATATTATTTTTTATTTATTTAAATGAGATTCACATTGGCTCAACACCCCCCCCCCCCCAAAAAAAAAATAATCCTTTTCAATTCAGTGGTTGCTGAAAACTGAACTATTGCACACTAGCTGATACTAAAATCAGGCTTGCAGTGCTGTTTAGGTGTATGAACATTGTATATAGCTGTGTGGAATATATTCCTGCAGGGGGAGCTGATGAGGCCCCAATGCATAACAGAAGGTCATTGTAGTCGCACACAGACCACCTCACAGGGTCCGTGGAAGGGCATTAGATATTCCAGGCAGGGAGGAGACAACATTCAATGAGCTATTATGGTGAAGCTCTCAGGCTGAGGCAAAGCCAGAAGGCTCACCCTGTGGTCTCTGTAAACATCTGCAGTCAGAATTCACAGAGCACCCCGCAGGGTCACTGGGCGTGTACTTCCTGAAGCATGTGCTATGCAACACCCAATCCCTTGGCTTCGTACATCACCGCTCAACGCTTGCAACTTGGTCGGCGTGGACTGCTGAGGTAAGATTAATTAGGATGGCACCCATTGAAATTAATGGATTTTTTCTTGTCTTGCGACTTTCTGTGTCCCAGCAAATCGCAGCAGTGTGAACCAGGAATTACAGGCCGGGACTGAGGGAGGCAAAGAAAGTCAGACAGCGAGTGTAAATCTCAAATAATTATACTCACGTGGAAGAAAAATATATTTTAAAAATATTCTTCCCAAATATATTGGCGTATATTTGAAATACTACAATTCTGGCCGTATTCTATATATATATATATATATATACACACACACACACACACACACACACTGTATGTTGAAATGCGTTTTTTATATATTACAAAATATATGAAAAATATTTTTAAAAATACTATTCATAAACAGTTCAGATAACACAGGGGAAGCATACACTCACGCAGAGCTGATGTGGTAGTCTCAGGCAGAGCTGGTAGCATGTCAGGCAGAGCTGATGTGGTAGTCTCAGGCAGAGCTGGCAGCGTCTCAGGCAGAGCTGATGTGAAAGTCTCAGGCAGAGCTGGTAGCATCTCAGGCAGAGCTGATGTGGCTTCTGGGGTCCCCCTTACTCCAATGGGGCTCAGGCAGAGTCTGGCCACTAGAGTCCCGCTGCAGCTGGGATCCCTCAGTGGCTGCACAGCAGAATGGATCATTGGGAGAGCCCAGCACTGACCTCTTAAACCGGGGCAGGACGAGAGGTGGAGGGGGGTCATTAGCGGCATGACAATGGAGGGGATGCCTTGATTGAGTTTGGGGCCATTTGTATGAGAATGGAGGGAATGCCTTGATTGAGTTTGTGGACATTTGGATCACAATGGAAGGGATGCCTTTATTGAATTGGGGAACATTTGGCAAGAAAGGCACTAATTGCATTGGGGATGGGAAGCACTTCCTCTGGCACAAAAATTAAGGCATTAATTAGGGATGTACTACATTTGGGCACAAGACAGGATGGACAAGAAAGGAAATACAGTAATTGAATTTGTAGCTGTAAACAGGAGGACAGTGGGGAGAATACATTAATTGAATTTGGGGACCTTTTAGCCGGAGGAGGGTGGAGGGGGTGCAAGAATTACAGCTAGGAGCATTTGGCACACAGGAGTAGAACCCTAATTTGACAATGTACTTTCTCTGGACACAAGGGATTAATAAAGGAATAACTGGGACTGGCAGAGAATCCATATCGTGACACTCCTCCCCCCCATTTCACAAGTGCCGGCAAGGGGGGGACCCAGCCGGGTCCCCTTGAAGGCACTTGTGGGCCCTAGCTTGGTTACTGTGGGTCTTGCTACTGGGTGGCCAAGGGCGTACTGTGACTCATCCCAGCAGGGCAGCCTGTGGGCGTACGGAGGTTGCTGGC
Source organism: Staurois parvus (assembly GCF_062004578.1). Lineage (NCBI taxonomy): Eukaryota > Metazoa > Chordata > Amphibia > Anura > Ranidae > Staurois > Staurois parvus. The sequence continues at coordinate 81,101 of NW_028318797.1, forward strand.
CTACGGGCACATGGGAATGCCAGGGGGGATAGCGGGGGCTACTGACATTCCCTCTCCACCAAAGGGAAGCCATGGGGTTCTTCCTACACCCCCTGGGACAATTGACCTGTATGTGTCCCCTCTGTTTGCAAGTGTGACATCGGGGCTGGTGGGTCCTTCTGATACCCCTCCACCTGTTTGGAGGACTGCGGGAGGCTCCCCGAACCCTTGGACGTGCAGGAGGGGTTACATGTGGCCGTACATAGCTAACAGGATAAGCCCTCGACAACTGGGGGTCTGGCCTCAACTCTGTTTTAGCCTCTTGATTCCCCCCCAGATAGTGGTTCTGGGCCCCCTTCTCCAAAAATTGGCAACCGAGGTCCCCAAGATTGTTTCGCAGTAGAATGTCGGCCGGCAGGCCTGGCATTACCCCAACCCCGCAGTCTAGCTGAACCATAGCCCCAGGGATATATTTCCTGGCACCCCCCGCTGGCTCAATAGAAAAGTCAGGGTCCTTTTTGCTCATTGCGAGATCTAATATGCAGGGGTCACCAAGAGTCAGGAGCGTACCTGTGTCGTGGAACCCCGTAACCTTTCTGCCGTCGATGGAGACCAGGTGCTGTTGCCTTTTCTCAGGGTAGCTTGGGGTAAGCGGGTGAACTCCACAGACTCGTCGAGGGGTGTCGATTTCTGTCGGAGGCATCGATTCACTAGGGGAAGGAGAGAGGCTCCGCCCTCCTGGCACCAGTGGCACATTGTGGTCAGGGCGAGGGGTGTGGGTTTGGGGGGGGGGTGGATGTTCTTGGAGCATCTAACCTTCAGATGCCCGGGTTGTCCACATGCATAGCACCGGCGTTCCATCATGACCCGGGACGGCACGACCGTAGACATGGGGGCAGTATGGATTTGCGGGGGACAAGCACCACCCAGGGTCCCTGCAGGTTCCGTCATCAGTTTTTTCCAGTGGGGCTTGATTGTGAGCACTTCATTTGCTAGCGCAGCGGCCTTCTCTAGGGTGGCTGGACTTCACTCCTTCACCCACTCCCTGACCTCGGAGGGGCATTTGTCAGAAAATTGTTCCTTCAGGAAAGTGTGGATAATACACTCCACTGAGAGGGCCTGTTCACCCTCCAGCCAGCGATGACAGGCTTGTAACATCTTGTGAGCATACATTTTGTAGGATGGCTCAGCATGGCAGGGAAGGTCGCAGAAGCGCGCCTGGTGCGCTTCTGGGGTCACCGCATAGTACTCTAACACAGTCTTTTTGACCAGGGTGTAATCTCGGCTGTCTCGGTAATCCCGAGTGCGGTAGGCTGTGGCCGCACCCCTTTATAGCAGCCCCACGAGGTGCCGTAGCCAATCCGTGCTTGGCACCTCCATGAGCTGGCACTGCTGCTCAAAGTCCTGAAAAAATCCCTCCACATCCCCGGTGCCTTCGTTGAAGGGCTTAAAGTCTTTGCGGCTGACCCAGGGAGGGGGGCAGCCCGCGACCCAGGGGCCGGAAGGACAGCTTAGATCAAAGCGGCTCCCTTGGCTCTTTCTCTCGTATGCCCTCCGGATGGCCTCTCGCTTGTCCTCTACTGTAGCATCTGTCCCCCGGGAGGGCCATCTCTTCCTCCACCCGGGTAAGCCTGGGGTTGGTCTGCTCTCCTCCCTTGTTAAGGTGTCTTTGGGGTCAGCTTCCTCAATGGCTGTGAACAGATCATCTTTGGCTAGGCCCCTCCAGGTAAGGACCAGCTCCTCAGCCCTTTCCTGCAGGCATGATATAGTCCACTTTCTGTACTCGCTGGGCCGGGCCTGGTCCAGTATCAGTTGGCTTTTGCTGTCTGCCATCTCACTTAGTGTTCTGATCCCACCGCTGCCACTAGTATGTGACGGAGGATAGGCAGGACAGAATACGCAAGGCAGATGGCAAACACTTAAAGCTTTATTGAAACAGACAGCAATCACTCAATGGGAAGTAGTGCAGAGAGAGAGCCCAAAATACTTTGGAATCCAGCCCCGGTGGGCAAAGTTAAAGTCTCCACAGCAGTTTGTAATCCAACAGGGAGGTAAGAGGCAGTTCATAAACAGTTCAGATAACACAGGGGAAGCATACACTCACGCAGAGCTGATGTGGTAGTCTCAGGCAGAGCTGGCAGTGTCTCAGGCAGAGCTGATGTGAAAGTCTCAGGCAGAGCTGATGTGAAAGTCTCAGGCAGAGCTGGCAGCGTCTCAGGCAGAGCTGATGTGAAAGTCTCAGGCAGAGCTGGCAGCGTCTCAGGCAGAGCTGATGTGGCTTATGGGGTCCCCCTTACTCCAATGGGGCTCAGGCAGAGTCTGGCCACTAGAGTCCCGCCACAGCTGGGATCCCTCAGTGGCTGCACAGCAGATTGGATTATCGGGAGAGCCCAGCATTGACCTCTTAAACCGGGGCAGGACCAGAGGTGGAGGGGGGTGATTAGCAGGATGACAATGGAGGGGATGCCTTGATTGAGTTTGGGGCCATTTGGATGACAATGGAGGGAATATCTTGATTGAGTTTGTGGACATTTGGATGACAATGGAGGGGATACCTTGATTGAATTAGGGAACATTTGGCAAGAAAGGCACTAATTGCATTGGGGATGGGAAGCACTTCCTCTGGCACAAAAAGTAAGGCATTAATTAGGGATGTACTACATTTGGGCACAAGACAGGATGGACAGGAAAGGAAATACAGTAATTGAATTTGTAGCTGTAAACAGGAGGACAGTGGGGAGAATATTACATTTGGGCAAAAAACTGGTTGGACAGGGAGGGAAACACAATAATTGAATTTGTAGCTGTAAACAGGAGGACAGTGGGGAGAATACATTAATTGAATTTGGGGACCTTTTGGCCAGAGGAGGGTGGAGAGGGCGCATTAATTACAGCTAGGAGCATTTGGCACAATACATTTTTGTCTAAATTTGTGAAGAAAATGTATTTTTTTATTTGATATGTTTTAAAGCAAAAAGTAAAAAATACTGTTTGTTTTTTTAAAATTTTCAGTCTTTTCTCGTATAGAGCACACACACAAAAAAAAAAAAACAACCCAGTGACTATTATAAGAAATCATAAAATAAAAAGGGTTCAGAATAATCTTTTAGGTGCCATTCCGCTGAATTAGTGGGGTCCCTACAGCCCAGACTGTATACCAACGATTAGGACACCAGAAAAGAGACTCCAGCTATAAGATGATGGGGTAGGACACACGTGGCGTAGTTATTAATGCATTCAAATTAAATATTGAATATCTTTACTTCTGTAAACTATCACAACATTGAATACAACAAGCAAAAGAACATACCCCTCCACCGTCATTAATATCAGACAATGTTGTCTAAGTTGCCCCCAAAACATCAGCCTAAACCACAAATAGAAGCGGAGACCTTGGACATAAACGGCGGCAATCCACAGGTTGTATCAACAGTTTGACCTCTGTGCTTCAGCCCCACAAGGTACAAGTCACTGCTGATCGAATAAGGCACGGGTGGGTAAGTAACGGTTACCAGCAAAATTCATTTTGAAGGTGAAAAACAAATAAAATATAAAATTATTACTAAGATATGTAAACTTTAAGAATTCTGATTGCTGGTTCCAAAGTGAAATAATCGCGATAGACAACGATGAATCTAAAAGGATCCGTGTAACCTGCGGAATAGAGACACGGTTAGGTAAATGGACACACAAAAAAAAAAAAATCTGTCAGTCTTAAACGTAGTCACTGATAACTGGAATCCACTAGTTGCATCACTGACACCTCTTGTTAGAGTCCAGCGCTAGTCCTAGAAGTTCAACAGAGCAGGATGGACAAAATCCAGACTGATCTACAAATAGACATTTCACTTTTCTTCATACACTATATTGCCAAAAGTATTGGTCGGCCTGTCTTTCCACGCACATGACCTGTAATGACCTCCCAGTCTTAGTCCGTAGGGTTCAATATTGAGTTGGCCCCGCCCTTCCCACGCACATGACCTTTAATGGCCCCCCAGTCTTAGTCCGTAGGGTTCAATATTGGAGTTGGCCCCACCCATTGCAGCTATAACAGCTTCAACTCTTCTGGGAAGGCCGTCCACAAGGTTTAGGAGGGTGTCTATGGGAAGGTTGGACCATTCTTCCAGAAGCACATTTGTCAGGTCAGGCACTGATGTCGGGGGAGGAGGCCTGGCTCACAGTTTCCACTCCAATTCATCCCAAAAGTGTTCTATGGGGTTGAGGTCAGGACTCTGTGCAGGCCAATCAAGTTCCTCCACCCCAAACTGGCTCCTCCATGTCTTTATGGACCTTGCTTTGTGCACTGGTGCGCAGTCATGTTGGAATAGGAAGGGGCCATCCCCAAACTGTTTCCACAAAGTTGGGAGCATGAAATTGTCCAAAATGTCGCCTTAAGAGTTCCCTTCACTGGAACTAGGGGGCCAAGCCCAACCCCTGAAAATCAACCCCACACCATAATCCCCCCTCTGCCAAACTTTACACTTGGCACAATGCAGTCAGGCAAGTACCGTTCTCCTGGCAACCACCAAATCCAGACATGTCCATTGGATTGCCAGACAGAGAAGCGTAATTTGTCCCTCGGGAGAACACGTCTCCACTGCTCTAGAGTCCAGTGGCGGCATGCTTTACACCACGGCATCCGACGCTTTGCATTGCACTTGGCGATGGAAGGCTTGGATGCAGCTGTTCGGCCATGGAAACTATTCCATGAAGCTCTCTACACACTGTTGTTGTGCTCATCTGAAGGCCACACCAAGTTTGGAGGTCTTTAGCTATTGACTCTGCAGACAGTTGGCGATGTCTGCGCACTGTGCGCTTCAGCATGCGCTGACCCCGCTCTGTCATGTGACGTGGCCTACGCCTTGGTGGCTGAGTGGCTGTTGTTCCCAGTTGCTTCCACTTTGTTATAATCCCACTAACAGTTGAGCGTGGAATATTTAGTAACCAGGAAATGTCACGGATGGACTTATTGCACAGGTGGCCACCTATCACAGGACCACGCTTGGAGTCACTGAGCTCCTGAGAGCGACCCATTCTTTCACCAATGTTTGTAGAAGCAGTCTGCATGCCTAGGGGCTTGATTTTATACACCTGTGGCCATGGAGGTGATTGGAATACCTGAATCACATTATTTGGGAGGGCGGGGCCAATACTTTTGGCAATATAGTGTATGTTTGTGAGATGTTCTAAAGAAGAAATAGTCAACTAGGAGACTGCTTTCCCACATCTGTAAAGAAGGATGCAGGAGAGAATCCCGAGGCTGAAGCAACGACCTCAGGCTCTGGTGCTGTCTGGCTGGAACTCTCTGGATTGACATCTGGAACTCCCAGCTGAAGCAGAAGAGGTTCTGTCCCTCAAAACACGTAAGCCTTAGGACACTGTGGAGACTTCCCTTACCACTGACTGGGTACCATGGTCCTAGAGGTGGTCTCATCTGCATCCTACTATATGCCTGTATATTACATGTGTTTGTGAGCAATGACCTACTTTTTTTAAAATTTTAATAAAAATTGTGTTTTTTGGTAATGCACTAGGTCGGTGCGCCCTTTTCATTGTACCATCAATTCTAATCATGCGAGGGCACCCACAGTCCTGAGAGGGCAGCAAGACCTTTATCGCCATATCCAGTAGCCAGACAGGCAAATCACACTCTTAAGCACCGCCTCTAAGCGCAGGAGGTTGTATTAATGTTTCAGCTATGAAGGGTTAACCATAGCAGAAGCAAAGGTGTTAAATGCCATTCGTACCAGAAGCAACAGTGCGCAAATGTTAAGCTGTAAAGGGTTAACCATTCTCCAGGCAGGCCTACATGTGTTCACTGAAGTGGAGTAGATAAGCACATTCCTGCCCTAGCATCCAAGCACACAGAGGGTTCATTGCCAGAGAGTCAGTATGGGGTATGAACAGCACAGATAAGCCACATGATGTTTGCAAGGAGAGAAAGATTTTGAGGATCAGGTACCTTACTCTCACCCCCTTCTGGATATACACTCACCGGCCACTTTATGAGGTCCACCTGTTCAATTGCTTGATAACACAAATTACTCATCAGCCAATCACATGGCAGCAACTTAGGCATCTAGACGTGGTGAAGACGACTTGCTGAAGTTCAAACCGAGCATCAGAAAGGGGAAGAAATGGGATTTAAAGTGACTTTGAATGTGGCATGGTTGTTGGTGCCGGACGGGCTGGTCTGAGAATTTCGAAAACTGCTGATCTACTAGGATTTTCAGGCACAACCATCTCTAGGGTTTACAGAGAATGGTCCAAAATAGAGAAAATATCCAGCGAGTGGCAGTTGTGTGGAGAAAAATGCCTTGTTGATGTCAGAGGAGGATGGGCAGACTGGTTGGAGATGATAAAAAGGCAACAGTAACTCAAACAAGCACTCGTTACAACCAAGGTATGCAGAATACCATCTCTGAACTCACAACACGTCCAACCTTGAAGCAGATGGGCTACAACAGCAGAAGACCACTCCGGGTGCCACTGCTGTCAGCTAAGAACAGGAAACGGAGGCTACAATTCACATGGCTCACCAACATTGAACAATAGAAGATCTGAAAAAACGTTGCCTGGTCTGATGGGTCTGGATGTTAGCTGCGACATTCAGATGGTAGGGTCAGAATTTGGCGTAAACCACATGAAAGCATGGCTCCATCCTGCCTTGTATCAACGGTCCAGGCTGGTGGTGGTGGTGTCATGGATCCATCCTGCCTTGCATCAATGGTTCAGGCTGGCGGTGTTGGTGTCATGGTGTGGTGGATCCATCCTGCCTTCTATCAATGATTCAGGCTGGTGGTGTCATGGTGTGGTGGATCCATCCTGCCTTGCATCAATGGTTCAGGTTGGTGGTGGTGGAGTCATGGTGTGGTGGATCCATCCTGCCTTCTATCAATGGTTTAGGCAGGTGGTGGTGGTGTCATGGTGTGGTGGATCCATCCTGCCTTGTATCAATGGTTCAGGCTGATGGTGGTGGTGTCATGGGGTGGTGGATCCATCCTGCCTTATATCAACGGTTCAGGCTGGTGGTGGTGGTGTCATGGCGTGGTGGATCCATCCTGCCTTGTATCAATGGTTCAGGCTGGTGGTGTCATGGTGTGGTGGATCCATTCCTGCCTTATATCAGTGGTTCATGGATGTGCAGCCGACAAATATGTGGAAACTGTGTGATGCTATCATGTCACTATGGAGCAAAATCTGAGGAACGTTTCCAACACTTTGTTGAATCTATGCCATGAAGAATGAAGGCAAAAGGGGGTCAAACCCAGGACTAGCACGGTGAACCTCATAAAGTGGCCGGTGAGTGTATGTAGCTAGGTCTGCCTGTGATCTCTGCTGAAGGTGCAATTGCTTTCAGTCAGAATCGCTGGTACACCAGGTGCCTCAATTGATGATTATGAATCCTCCTGCGCTTCTATGGACAATCCCCCCTCCTAGTAAGTAAGCTGCTGACACTCAAACCAATAACCTAATCAGTGTAAAAATCTATATAAATTAGTGTAGCGCTTAAAAAATACCATAATTAATAAACTATAAAAATAATAAATGTGACCAGTGCTGTAATCTTCACAGTGCTCTTATACCACTAATAGCACTTAAACATAAACAAAACCATCAATATCAGAATATATAATATGATAATAAATGTGACAAGTGCTGTAATCTTCTCAGTGCTAAAATACTACTGAGTAAGAAATGAGACCATAAATCATTAAAAATTAGTGATAGTGTCACTCCAAACAATAAATAAATCAATAAATAACAGGTGACGGTGCCACTTCAACTTCATTCAATGTCCAGTATTCCTATTGACATTCATCTATTCGAAGTGTTCTTGATAACCATGCATAGTGTGTATAGATAGTGCCACACGTGAACCAACACACTCCTTATCCACTTTGGCTGCAATGCCTGCTCACCTCCTTCCTGCGACCCCAAGGGGCCCACAAGCCTTTAGGATCACCCTGGATCCTCAAGATTCCTGGTATTGGCACCTTCCTGATATTCCTCCTATCAGGTCTCCTCCACTCCTTCACTGCTATGCCTCCCAGGCTCCTCACCACCGATTGTCTGCAAGCTCTCTCTCACAAAGACAGTGAGTGAAAAAACAGATCCTCCATTGTGTAGTATTTCCAATCAGTAGGGTTTATTCATAAATAGCAACAACAGGTGACTTACATTCGGTTGTACAGTCTCAGTGCATTCCTCTCAGGGTAAACTACAACCTCTGATAGTGACTTCCTGATAACCAGGAAAATGGCGTCCCACACCGGAAGTGCGACACTCCGGATACCGGAAGTAGCGTCTACGTATTGCCTACGCGTTACGTCACGTACCTCGTGACTTCTTCTGGGTCACGAGGTACGTGAAGTCACGAGGTACGTGACGTAACGCGTAGGCAATACGTAGACGCTACTTCCGGTATCCGGAGTGTCGCACTTCCGGTGTGGGACGCCATTTTCCTGGTTATCAGGAAGTCACTATCAGAGGTTGTAGTTTACCCTGAGAGGAATGCACTGAGACTGTACAACCGAATGTAAGTCACCTGTTGTTGCTATTTATGAATAAACCCTACTGATTGGAAATACTACACAATGGAGGATCTGTTTTTTCACTCACTGTCTTTGTGAGAGAGAGCTTGCAGACAATCGGTGGTGAGGAGCCTGGGAGGCATAGCAGTGAAGGAGTGGAGGAGACCTGATAGGAGGAATATCAGGAAGGTGCCAATACCAGGAATCTTGAGGATCCAGGGTGATCCTAAAGGCTTGTGGGCCCCTTGGGGTCGCAGGAAGGAGGTGAGCAGGCATTGCAGCCAAAGTGGATAAGGAGTGTGTTGGTTCACGTGTGGCACTATCTATACACACTATGCATGGTTATCAAGAACACTTCGAATAGATGAATGTCAATAGGAATACTGGACATTGAATGAAGTTGAAGTGGCACCGTCACCTGTTATTTATTGATTTATTTATTGTTTGGAGTGACACTATCACTAATTTTTAATGATTTATGGTCTCATTTCTTACTCAGTAGTATTTTAGCACTGAGAAGATTACAGCACTTGTCACATTTATTATCATATTATATATTCTGATATTGATGGTTTTGTTTATGTTTAAGTGCTATTAGTGGTATAAGAGCACTGTGAAGATTACAGCACTGGTCACATTTATTATTTTTATAGTTTATTAATTATGGTATTTTTTAAGCGCTACACTAATTTATATAGGTGCCTCAATTGCTTCACCGCTGTCACCACTCATTATATCTGCCAGTTTCCGCTGCTGTGGACTGTTCTTTAACTGCCCAGTACTAGATAGCTTCCCTGCACTCATAGGTCAGTCCTCTCACTCCACCATGTGCCACAGACAGCACCGTGACAGTGTTCCTTCTCTCAGCCATTGACTCCCGGCTGGGTGGAGATGGAGCCACTGCCACCGAGAACAGCAGCAATGATGACAACTCGCCGCAGGCTGCTAACAAAAAACTACAGTCAAAAATTGTGCAGACAGTGCAGTGCAGTTCACCATGCCACCTCAGCACTGCCAGCAGCACCCCCCCTAGATTTGACCAGCCCTAATAGAGCCCCATGTGCACCTGGGGGCCCCGGGTGGTGCCCGCTGGATAAGACTACCCTGATCATAATACGGTTTTAGGATAAAGACTATTTAATGGCTGATAACAGACTGATCAGATTCAAGAATTAGACCACATTCTGACATCGGCCTTTCTAAAGAGCATAAAGGTTGTCAGGTTAGAATGCATTTATTGTACATTTATTTTATTTATGTAATGTGAATATAAATCTGTCCCAGAATAGGATTGCCTCAGTCAGTCCTGTTATACTCACTGGAATCTCTCTATCCGGCTTGTTTTCAGAGCCGCCATCAGATCCCTGAAATGAGGACCCTCCAGATTGTTCCCAGTCAGGTTCAGTGTCCTCAGTGTCGGGTTATTTCTTATTCCAGATGCCAGGTGGGGGCAGGAACTGTCTGTCAGGTCATTATAGGACAATCTGTAGAAGAGAAGAATGTTACCAGAAGATAATGAATCGAACTATTCTCTACATGGATGGAACTCATTTCTCTTTATTGGAATCATTACACCCGCCTATGCTCTCACCTCAACGACAACAACCTCCTGGATCCCCTACAGTCCGGCTTCCGCCCCCTACACTCCACCGAAACCACCTTACTCAAACTCTCCAACGACCTTCAAACCGCCGAAGCTAATGGCCACTATTCAGTGCTCCTACTCCTTGACCTCTCTGTGGCCTTCGACACAGTCGACCACCCCCTCCTCCTCAAAAAACTACACTCCCTCGGCCTCAGAGATTCTGCTCTCTCCTGGCTCTCATCCTACCTGTCACAACGCTCCTTCAGCGTTACCTATAATGCTACCACCTCCCCCTCACTCCCCCTCTCTGTTGGGGTCCCTCAAGGCTCTGTCCTCGGGCCCCTTTTCTTCTCCATCTACACCTCCTCCCTTGGCCAACTCATACACTCTCACGGCTTCAACTACCACCTCTATGCCGACGACACATAAATCTATCTCTCAACCCCCCACCTCACCCCCTCGGTCTCTGCCCGAATCACACACCTACTGAGCGACATATCAGACTGGATGTCGCTCCACTTCCTTAAACTGAACCTCTCCAAAACCGAGTTTCTTGTCTTCCCCCCGGCCCAGACACCACCCCCCATTGACTTCTCCATCACATCCAACAACGCCACCATCAAACCCGCCCCGCGGACCAGAGTACTTGGTGTCATTCTGGACTCCAACCTATCCTTCCAGCCCCAAGTCCAATCTCGTGCTGCCTCCACCCCCGCAACATCGCCAAAATACGCGCGTTCCTAACCCCAGAAAACACTAAACAGCTCATCCACTCCCTCATCATATCACGACTCGACTACTGCAACTCCCTCCTCACTGGCCTGCCTCGCCGCTGGCCATCCCCGCTTCAGTCGATCCTGAATACGGCTGCCAGACTCCTTCACCTTTCCAACCGCTCCGTTTCCGCCACCCCCCTCTGCCAATCCCTCCACTGGCTTCCGATTGCGCAACGGATCAAATTCAAAATCCTAACGCTGACGTACAAAGCTGTCCACCATACTGCCCCGAACTACATCACTGACCTAATATCCAAGTACCGCCCAGCACGCACACTCCGCTCTTTACAAGACCTCCTTCTCTCTAGTTCCCTGGTCTCCTCCTCCCATGCCCGCCTCCAGGACTTCTCCAGGGTGTCACCCATCCTCTGGAACTCCCTGCCCCAACCCATCAGATTATCACCTACTCTCCTCTCCCTGAAAACCCATCCCTTCAGGGAAGCCTACCCCACCCCCTGTTAACTTGCCGACCTCCTCCACTTTTCCTACCACTCCATCCCCCACAGCTATCTCCTCCTGTACCACCATCCCCTCCCTCCTAGATTGTAAACTCGAAAGAGCAGGGCCCTCAATCCCCTCATGTTTTGCATTGTATTGGTATTGTTCTGTCACATGATCTGTCCCCCTTTGTAATGTACAGCGCTGAGCGAACTATTGGCGCTTTATAAATACTGTATAATAATAATAATAATTTATATTCCATCACTTTATAAATCTCCAGGAAATAGAATTTAAAAAAAAGTGTTGAGTAGCGCTACCCCCGCAAGGACTGCTGGACGTTGCTTGTCCCCAGTGGTTGCCCTGACATTGCAAGCCCCCCAAATCCTCTGACACTCTGGGTTCCCATATACTTTGGTCAGAAGATACAAATGTAAAGTCACCGATACTTAGTAGGATTTATAAGTCAACTACAGGCATGACCCAAATTTGTATAATATTGCAGTAAAACAAAATCACAAGGATACGCAGTGACATGACAATAACAGTAGGTCAAATAACTATGATAAACAGGCATTAACCCCTCGCCCTCCAGAGGATTCCCCTCCCCCCACCCCTTCCTGACCAGGTAATTTTTTGCGAAACGGTGCTGCGTTACTTTAACTGACAATTGCGCGGTCATGCAAAGCTGCATCCAATGAAGTTTGCATCCTTTTTTCCCACAAATAGAGCTTTCTTTCAGAGGTATTTGATCACCTGTGAGATTATTTTTTGCCCTATAAATAAAAAAAAGACCAACAATTTTGAGAAAAAAAAACAATATTTTTGACTTTTTGCTACTAAACATGTCCAGTAAAAAAAGTTTAAAAGAAAATCTAAATTTCGTTATAAATTTAGACCAAAATGTATTCTACTCCATGTCTTTGCTAAAAGAAAATCCCAATCCGTGTGAATTAATTGGTTTACGTGAATGTTATACCATTTACAAATGGCGATATAGATACTGGGAGTTTTTTTTCTACTAGTATTTCTACTATGGTGGCGATCAGCGACTTATAGCCGGACAGCGGCGGACATTCTGACACTGGGGGTGGGAACTGACTTGGTGTCACTGACATCCCCAGTGACACAAATACAGTCAGTGATCAGTGCTAAAAAAAAAACAAAACAAAAAAAAAAAAGCACTGACACTGTACTAATGACATTGGACAGGAAGGGGTTAATATGAGGGGCGATCAAAGGGTTAACTATGTGCTGGGAGTGTTTTACTAGGGGGCGGTGTCTGTATGGTCAATGTAAGCACACTGCTCTGGATGGCTGTGCTGTGCAGTGTGCCCGAGCTGACAGGGAGGAAGACTTAATAAAAAAAACAAACAGTCTTCCCCCTTGTTGGAGATGCTTGGTAATCCAGCGGGTAGTTACTGGCCGGGACCAGGTGATTGACAGCTGCGGCCACAAATGGTGGAATGGGTAGGGCTCAGGAGCGCCCCCTACCTGGAAATGCAAAATCACGTTGTCACAGTGTGCCAGGCTTGCTCTCCCTCCTGGCAGCTTCCCCCACATCTCCCCCCTCTCATCCTGTCATGGCCCTTTGATGCCTGGCAGTCCAGGATGAAAGGTGTGACTCCTGTCACCCTCTGTCCCTATCTCTCCCCATCAGGAGCAGCCTGAGGGGGAGAGATAGTTCCCTGAGGTGAGGTTCACACCTCTCCAGCTGGAGAAGGGCCGGACCCCCGCAGGGATGTTCCCGGCCACGGCAGTCAGCCTGAGGCCGCACGGCTCCGGCGAAAGCAGCGCAGGCACGGGAGTTTCCTGCGTCTGCACTGACAAAGGCCGCACTCCCAAGAGTGCGGCCCATGTCAAGGAGGCATGCCTTGTTGCCTGGCGATGAGGCACGTCGCCCACGGTTGCCAGGACGACTTAAGAAAGCCGGTGGGGAGCGTTCCGCGTTGTTCTATCCGCTGCGCGGCTGCCGGGAGGTCTACACTGAGGCGAGACCCCCACAGCCACTCTGCAGATACTTAGAATCGGGGGGATTATTACTGCTGGCACTCTGCATTTATTAATAGAACCAGGAGGATTATTACCCACAGAGTATGCTGCTAATACCCCGGACTTAGGGAAAGTACCTGCTGCTATACTGCCCATACTGCGGGCCCAGGAGTGCTGTGTGCTGTTGCTGGAGAATCAGGACTGGTATCTGCTGTTAGGACCCTCTGCTGTGCTGAGGAGGGTCGCCCCCCTGGATGTCGTCTGCTGTGAACCCGGGCATCCCCGCCGAAGTCGTGAGTGTATGCACCCCTGTTTTATTCTCCCGTGGACTGTTGCTGAACTCTCTTCCCCTTCTTCTCCCTACTTGGATTACAACTTGCTAGTGACTCTAACTTTGCCCCCCCTTGGGGCCGGGTTACAATTATTTGAGCCCTCTCCTTGCTATTCCCCTAAACTGGGTACTGCCACGCTACCTGCAGACCCCAATTGAGTGACTGTCATTTCTTAATTAAAGCTTTGTGTGTTTATCATCTGCTCTGTGTGTTCTGTCCTGCCTACCTCCCATCACACACGTATATATACGCACCCCAGTATATCTGCTAAAGGGTGGCAGGGAAGCGGCTGAAATTCTTTTTATTCCCTTGCTCTCGAGTGGTAGCAGTTTCTCTTGCTTTCTCAAGCCTGAGACCAAAATACCCCTTACAGGAGTCTAGGGATGTGTGATCTGAGGACTACCGTAGTCAAAGAGCTGTCACTCGCACTCAACCAATAATAAAAGGCTGCAGGCAGCCAATCAGAGGCTAAGTCTGTAAATAACAAAGAGCCCTTAATAAATCATTTGCAGCAGAACTAGTAGAAGGTGTGACGGGTGTAGCGTCAGACCCCCAGCCCTTCTCACCAACTTGTGACAGAAGGACTAGCCAATCTAAAACCGCGCTGTCACGTCCGTAACAATGCCACTCTCAGCTGCACCCCGCACAAAGATTTTCCAGCTCACTGGACCACAATCTATGTGCCGCAGCCTGAGTGCGATTGTTACTGGGTCAGGTTAATTACGCAATTAACCCTTCACACTGCACTGATGGACACTGATAGGTGGCACTTGTAACAAACTAGCTCATCAGAGCTGGAAGCGGAGTTCTTCTTTTTCTTGTGCTTTTCTGTTATTTGAGGTATTCCTCGATCATTCCTCACATGACAGATGGTGTAGGTCAACCGGGGTAAGACATCCCTGGTGGTGCCAGTGGTCTGGGAAAACGGTCACCTTTCTCACCTACGTCTGATAAGTCCGCATTTCTCAGAGGGCTGGGAAGCATTGATCCAAAACGGCGTAAGCCCACACATTATCAAACTGACCAGAGTAATTGCACATTCCTCAGGTCAACCGTATGTTTCATGTCATGTATTATGAAGCTGTAGTTAATACAGAGTTTCCCACTGACCACTCCCAAAACGTGTAGTCAGAGCCCCCCCCTTTAAGAGGGACTTTTAAGAAGAGACAAGTGAGTTAGAGCTTGACACACACAAGAGATCTCCCAGCAACATCGTAACAAAAGGAGATCAAGAAATCACCCTGCTCTACAACTTGGATCTGCAAACCCAGGCATATGGGCAAGTAACTTAACCCTGTAATCTTCTTCCTAATTATCTCTTGGCTGTGTCTTTATATACATATATATATATTTTTGTGATATCTCTTTGTAAATATTGTATTGCACCTGTTTTGACTCTTTTAGTAATAATTCTTTCTTTCTGAAAGTGATAAACTGTTTCTAAGCGCTTACTTGCAATTCATGAATCCCTGCCTTTGAAGAGACGCTACTGTTTGGTATATCTCTGTATAACAGATCCGCGGGCCGTGCTATATAGATCAATATTTCAACCATTATAGTGTATATTTGATAACGGGAGTTTCCCAGTCTCCGACAAAAGTGGTGGTGGCAGTAGAGGGTTAGTTGCGTAATTAACCTGACCCAGTAACAAGCGCTGACTGTAGTCCATTAGCTGGGCAATCGCTGTGCTGGGTGCAGCTGAGTGTGGCCTTGTTACGCACGTCACACCGCGGTTTTAGATCGGCCGGTCCTTCGGTCACGAGTTTGGTGAGAAGGTCTGGGGTCTGACGGCGTGGGCGTGACGTATTACTGTTAGTCACGGTTGTGCGATTGTCGCATGTTGGTGGTGGCGATCGTGGATCCGTGACAGCACTGATGGGCACTGATGAGGAGGCACTGGTAGGTGGCACTGATGGGCATTGACAGGCATCACTGATGGGCACTGAAAGGCAGCACTGATATATGGCACTGATAGGCGGCACTGACTGGCACTGATAGGCGGCACTGACTAGCATTGATAGGTGGCACTGATGGGTGACACTGAAAGGCAGCTCAGATGGGCACTGATATGTGGCACTGATGTGCACTGGTAGGCACTGATATGTGGCATTGATGGGCACTGGCACGTGGCACTGATGAGCGCTGACATCTGGCACTGATGGACACTGACAGGTGGCACTGCTGAGGCTACACTGGTCATCAGGGCACACTGATCATCAGTGCTCTGATGATCAGTGTACATGTCCCCTCCGCGAAATGCCGATTACCGGCTCTCCTATAGTTATATCATAACTAGCATTTCCCTGTTTACATGCGATCAGCTGTGATTGGACACAGCTGATCACATGACCGAGCCGACATCTTCGGCTCTTTCCGTGGATTGGCGATCCACAAAATTGGTGCTGCGCTCCCACACTTGTACTTCTATAAATAATTAAATCAAAATGAGATTTCAATGACTCCCCTAGTGAATCCTCCTGTGTGTAATTATCACAAACTCAATTCTTCATATTATTATACAATCTTATCCAGTGATGTTTGTCAGTTTATTTGCACTGCACCTTCGGGCATTCATTTATGCCAAGTGTTTTATCACATGTGGTTTAGTGATTTCATCCTGTTTAGGGACACAAGTGGGTTTATGGATTGTGTTTTTATGTGTTTTGCACATTTATATTTTATGTCATACGGTTTATCAAACATCACTGTATAAGATTGTATAATAATATGAATTGAGTTTGTGATCATTACACACAGGAGGATTCACTAGGGGTGTCACTGAAACCTCATTTTGATTTAATTATTTATATAAGTACAAGTGTGGGAGCGCAGCACCAGTTTTGTTATAATTTTGATCCCATTCTATCCCGGTGTATAGCCAGGTGTCAACGACAACCCATTCCTAGAACAATAGTTTATTCAGGGTAGCGTGATTGGACACAGCTGATCATGTGACCGAGCCGACGTCTTCAGTTTTTTCTGTTGATCGGTGCACCTCCAATCGCCGCGCTGCTCGCCCTCGGAGGCACGCACGCGCAGTTAAAGTGGGAGGACGTCATATGATATCCTCCCAGAACGAGAGAACCACCTTGCGTCCGTCATTTCCTTGTATGGCGGGAGCCGTTTAAAGGCCGATTACAGAGTGTGATAATATCAAAGAATTAGACAAAATATAAATCTCTCCCAGAATAGGATTGTCTCAGTCAGTCCTGTTATACTCACTGTAATTCCTCTATCCGGCTTGTTGTCAGAGCCGCCATCATATCCCAGAAATGAGGACCCTCCAGATTGTTCATAGACAGGTCCAGTGTCCTCAGTGTCGGGTTATTTTTTATTCCAGATGCCAGGTGGGGGCAGGAACTGTCTGTCAGGTGATTAGAGGACAACCTGTAGAAGAAGAGAAGAATGTTACCAGAAGATAATGAATCCCCCCCCCCCCAGGAATGAATGGAACTATTCTCTACATGGATGGAACTCATTTCTCTTTATTGGAATCATTTATATTCGCCCCACGTGATGTCACAAGGGGTGAACCCCCGCCTCCTTGTGACATTATGACAGTACTTAAGGATCTACTTCGAGGGACGTTGTTTTTAATTTTTATTTTTAATAAAGGACTTACCAAAGACTGTCTCCTGTCTTTTTTTTATACTACACTTTTTTTTTGTGTGAATGGGTAACTCATTCACATGGGGGGGGGGGGGTACTGGGATCTGGGGGCCCCCTTGTTAATGAGGGCTTCCAGATTCCTATAAGCCCCCTGCGTGCGGACCCCCACAACCACAGGCCACTTGCGCGTGTATGTCCCCACGTGCGTGGGAGTCCAAAGCCGCGGCACAGTGCTCCGAAGGAACGGCACGGGTATACGTTTCCATTAGAGTGCACGCATCGGCTCTTATAAAGAGCGAATATCTCCTAAACGGAGCGCACATTTAGGAGATATTCGTTTTACCTATAGGTAAGATTTCTTATAAGCTCACTGCAGGTAAACGTTTTGAAGAAGAGTTCACTACCACTTTACGGTACGTCATTCATTATGTGCTGGTATGAAATGCATTCTAGCACATTATGATGTTTCCTTGCAGGGAACATATTTATTTATTTCAAATTAAAGCTGACAGTCTGCAGTTAAAGCACATCTTGTTCGTTTCATTTCAAATCCATTGTGGTGGTGTATAGAGCCAAAAATGTTAGAATTGTGTCGATGTCCCAATATTTATGGACCTGACTGTATATAGGATTGTGGGGATAGCAGATCGATCTTCCAGAGCTTTCTGACTACATAGAATATTGCATTTTATTCAGTTTTAGGGTAAAGACTAGTTAATGGCTGATAACAGAGTGTGATAAGTGCCAAGACTTAGACAACAGTCTGACGTTGGCCTTTCCAAAGGGCATAAAGGTTGTCAGTTTAGAATCTCAGCTACGGCACCACCTGCCTGGAGTTTGCATGTTCTCCCTGTGCCTGTGTGGGTTTCCTCCAGGTACTCCGGTCTCCTCCTACTCTCCAAAGACATTCTGGTAGGTGAATTGGCTCCTGTCTAAATTGTCCCTAGTATGTGTATGTATGAATGTGAGTTAGGGACCTTAGATTGTACACCCCTTGAGGGTTAGGGACCTTAGATTGTACGCCCCTTGAGGGTTAGGGACCTTAGATTGTACACCCCTTGAGGGTTAGAGACCTTAGATTGTACGCCCCTTCAGGGTTAGGGACCTTAGATTGTACTCCCCTTGAGGGTTAGGGACCATAGATTGTACTCCCCTTGAGGGTTAGGGACCTTAGATTGTACTCCCCTTGAGGGTTAGGGACCTTAGATTGTACGCCCCTTGAGGGTTAGGGACTGATGTGAATGTACAATATATATGTAAAGTGCTGCGTAAATTGACGGCGCTATATAAGTACCTGAAATAAATAAATACATACATTGTTGTACATTTATTTTTACTTATGTAATGTGAACAGAAGGCTCCATGCACACAAGCATATTTTAAGCTCCTAGAAGCTGTTATTGGCATTTTTTTTCTGCTCCCAAAAGCTAAATAGTGTTCTCCTATGTGTCCATGCACACTGCTTTAGACTATTAACATTTTTTGAGCTTCTGTGTTTAGGATCAGAAAACAAATTGTTTTTGTAGTGTTTTTTTGAAGCGTTTTTCCAGCAGAAAAAAACAAAAAACAAAACACTAAGGCTCCATGGACATTAGTGTTTTTTTAAGCTCAAAAAATGCTGGATAAAAAATGCTGGTAATTGCATTTTTTTAATAGCATTTTAGGAGCATTTAGCATTTTTTTCTGCTGGAAAAAAGCTCCAAAAAAAAACTCTAAAAAAACACTACTAGCCTAAAGCAGTGTGCATGGACACATAAGAGAACACTATTTAGCTTTTAGGAGCACAAAAAAAAATGCTGATATGATTATTATTACATGGAGTTTATATAGCGCCAAAGGGTTTGCTCAGCGCTGTACAATAGAGGGGGGGACAATACATGAAACAGAACAACAATAACAAACAGCACACGAGGGGTTAGAGGGCCCTACTCTTTCGAGCTTACAATCTAGGAGGGAGGGGGTAGAGGCACAGGAGGAAACGGCTGTGGGGGATGGAGTGGTAGGAGGAGGGAAGGGCAGCGGCTGTTAGGTGAGGGTGGGGTAGGCTTCCCTGAAGAGGTGGGTTTTCAGGGAGCGCCTGAAGGTGAGGAGGGAAGGTGACAGTCTGATGGATTGGGGTAGTGAGTTCCAGAGGATGGGGGAGGACCTGGAGAAGTCTTGCAGTCGTGCGTGAGAGGAGGAGACCAGGGAGCAGGATAGAAGGAGGTCCTGTGAGGAGCGAAGGGTACGGGTAGGGTGGTACCTGGGAATCAGGTTGGTGAGGTAGTTAGGGGCAGTGTTGTGAATGGCTTTGTAGGTCAGGGTTAGAAGTTTGAATTTGATGCGTTGGGCAACCGGGAGCCAGTGGAGGGAATGACAGAGGGGGGTGGCGGAAGTGGAGCGGTTGGTGAGGTGGATGAGTCTGGCCGCTGAGTTCAGGATGGTCTGAAGCGGGGAGAGCCTGCACTGGGGTAGGCCGGTGAGGAGGGAGTTGCAGTAGTCCAGGCGTGAGATAATCAGGGAGTGTACGAGTAGTTTAGTGGTGTCGGGGGTAAGGAAGGAGCGTATCTTGGCAATGTTGCGGAGATGGAGCCTGCATGTGTTTGTAAGTGATTTGACATGAGGTTGGAAGGAGAGGTTTGAGTCAAGAATGACACCAAGGACTTTGGCTTGCGGGGCGGGATTGATGGTGGTGTTGTTAGTAGTGATGGAGAGGATGGGGGGGGGGGGGGGCGTGGGCAGGGGGGAAAGATGAGGAGCTCGGTTTTGGAGAGGTTAAGCTTGAGGAAATGGAGCGACATCCAGTCTGATATGTCGTTTAGGAGGTGAGTGATGCGGGCGGAGATAGTGGGGGTGAGGTGAGGGGTGGAGAGGTAAATTTGAGTATCATCAGCATAGAGGTGGTAGTTGAAGCCGTGGGAGTGTATGAGTTTGCCAAGGGAGGAGGTGTAGATGGAGAAGAGTAGGGGTCCAAGGACAGAGCCTTGGGGGACCCCAACAGAGAGGAGGAGGGAGGGGGAGGTGGCACCGTTGTAGGAGACACTGAAGGAGCGTCGGGATAGGTAAGAAGAGAACCAGGAGAGAGCGGTGTCTCTTATGCCAAGGGAGAGTAGTTTATTAAGGAGGAGGGGGTGGTCAACTGTGTTGAAGGCCGCGGAGAGGTCCAGGAGAAGGAGGACAGAGTAGTTGCACTTGGCTTTGGCGGTTAGCAGGTTGTTAGTGATTTTGAGGAGGGCAGTTTCGGTGGAGTGTAGGGGACGGAAGCCGGACTGTAGTGGATCAAGGAGGTTGTTGTCAGTTAGGTGGGCGCTTAGGCGATCGTAGACTACGTGCTCAAGGAGCTTGGAGGTGAGTGGCAGCAGGGAGATGGGTCTGAGGTTGTTTGGGTTAGCGGGATCCAGGGAGGGCTTTTTGAGGATGGGGGTAATGTGCGTGTGCTTTAGGGGGGAGGGGAATGCGCCAGTAGAGAGCGAGAGATTGAAGATGTGGGTGAGGGAGTGGATGAGGGAAGAGGGGGGTGACCGGAGGAGTTGAGAGGGGATAGGGTCCAGGGGGCAGGTAGTGAGGCGGGCTTCCGAGAAGACAGTGGTGACTTCCTCAGTGGTGACAGGGCTGAGGAAGTGCAGTGCAGGGGGGGGTACGGTGGGCGGGACCTTGGGAGTGGTGGGGGGCAGTGCGGTTTGCGAGGACAGAGGAGGGGAGGGATGAGGGGGTGATGGGAGGGGGAGGCTAGGTGGGGAGGTAGATTGCGAGTTGACTATGTCCTTATGGATAGCGTCAATCTTGTTGTGGAAATGAGTGGGCGGTGAGTGAGGTACTGAGTGGAGGAGGGGGGGGAGAGAGCAGGGAGTTGAAGGTGGAGAAGAGTCGGCGAATTCAGGAGGAGAGGGTGTTGATCAGGTTTACGAAGCAGGCCTGCTTGGCGGCATGGAGGGAAGAGGTGTAAGAGAGGAAGGAAGATTTGCAGAGGGAGAACGCACGAGGGGACCTGGTTTTGCGCCATAGTCTCTCCAGTGTGCGACTGCGACGTTTGAGGCATTTAGTATGTCGTTCTGCCATGGTTGGAGTGGTCTAGGTTTGATGTTGCGTGTGGTTAGTGGTGCCAGAGAGTCTAGGGCAGCCGACAGTGAGTCGTTGTACATGGTGGTGGCTAGGTCAGGACATGACAGTGAAAGGATGCTGTTGTGTAGGCGGTCGACGGCCGAGTGGAGGGGGGCCGGCTTCAGGTTGCGGCTGGTGGTGCTTTGGCGCTTTTGGGGGGGGAGTTGGGGGAAGGGGAGATGGAGAACGTGAGGAGGTGGTGGTCGGAGAGAGGGAAGGGGGTGTTAGAGAACTGGTTGAGGGTACAGAGGTGGGAGAAGACGAGGTCCAGGGTGTTCCCATCGATGTGGGTGGAGGATTGCGTGTGCTGTGTGAGCGCGAAGGAGGAGGTTAGGTGGAGGAGTTGGGAAGTAGCCGGGTTGTTGTCGTTGATGGGGATATTGAAGTCCCCAAGGATGATGGTCGGTAGCTCAGAGGAGAGGAAGAAGGGAAGCCAGGCGGCAAAGTCATCCAGGAAGCGGGGTATGGACCCGGGAGGTCTGTAGATGACTGCGATCCTTGATAATAGCTTCTAGGAACTTAAAAAAAACCCATAGTGTGCATGGAGCCTTAACGCTTCTAAACTCTGCTAAACAATACCAACAGCTTTTTTCTAGCTTCTATTTTTTTTTTCCTCTACATGTACTGAAAAAAACGCTAATAAAACGCTATCACTCCTAAACATTTCTGAACGCTACTTAAAAAACCCCCAAAAAAACGCTATTCACAGCGTTTTTATCCAGCGTTTATTGAGCTTACAAACGCTAGTGTGCATGGAGCCCAAAAATCTCCCAGAATGTGATTGTCTCAGTCAGTCCTGTTATACTCACTGTAATTCCTCTATCCGGCTTGTTGTCAGAGCCGCCATCAGATCCCTGAAATGAGGACCCCCCAGATTGTTCCCAGACAGGTTCAGTGTCCTCAGTGTCGGGTTATTTCTTATTCCAGGAACCAGGTGGGGGCAGGAACTGTCTGTCAGGTGATTAGAGGACAATCTGTAGAAGAAGAGAAGAATGTTACCAGAAGGAAATTAATTCCCCCCCCAGGAATGAATGGAACTATTCTCTACATGGATGGAACTCATTTCTCTTTATTGGAATCATTTATATTCCATCACTTTATAAATCTCCAGGAAATAGAATTTTATAAGACAAATGTTATAATGGAGTAGACCCCCCAATATTGTCCTCCATGTGTAGAGATGGTGATATGTCCATACACAGGATGAGCACAGAATACCACTGACATGACTCGTATTGTGGCTTTCGGCTGCTGCAGGAGGAAAATAAAGCCAGCATAAGGCTGCTTAGGAAGCTGCCTTAGGGCTCCAGGGTAGGGTCCATGGGAGGGAAGGGAGGGCAGAGGACACTGCTATGGGGAAAAAGGGGGGGAAAGGACACTACTGTGGGCGGGTGGTGTGAAGGGCGGTAGAGGAAACAACTATAGGGGTGGCCATCTCATCTCCTTGTGTATGGAGCATGAATGGGATCAACAGACAGTGTGAGGCCGGAATCAGCATTGCTAGTGATTGGACGGGAGGATTGTATCTGATATTCTATTTCTCTCTGCTAATCAGAGCTCTGTACTCATAGGAAGTAATGGGGAGACACCTTGACACTGAACAGCGGATGGTCAGGTCAGGTCAGGGGTGAACTGATCATTTGGAAACTCGGGCAGTGCCCGAGGGCCCGGGGTCAGTAGGGGGCCCCATGAGATGCCCCTGGTACCTTTTTCATATGCTTTTTTGAGTTTGGGCAAGGACACAGGGGCCCCGTGATCCTCTATTGCCCGGGGGCCCCATGAGTTGTCAGTCCGCCCCTGGGACAGGTGACAGGATGCTCATATGAGGCTCTGATTGGTCACTGCTGTAAAATCAGATTCCCCCGTGTATGACCTCCTACAATCTCATCTCTTTTACTTGTTGCCAAACTATATACAATATCAGATTATAACAAGGTTATGGGAAATATTTTTGGGCCAATTATAGTGTGATATGATTCTAAGATTTGGACAGCAGTCTGGGATTGGCTACCTAAAGAGTCTGACAAAAATGATCAATTTTGCTTAAATTAATTAATTTGTTTCATAGTTGGAATGTTATACTTTCCCAGAATATGATTGTCTCAGTCAGTCCTGTTATACTCACTGTAATCCCTCTATCCGGCTTGTTGTCAGAGCCGCCATCAGATCCCTGAAATGAGGACCCTCCAGATTGTTCCCAGACAGGTTCAGTGTCCTCAGTGTCGGGTTATTTCTTATTCCAGATGCCAGGTGGGGGCAGGAACTGTCTGTCAGGTGAGTATCATACAATCTGTAGAAGAGAAGAATGTTACCAGAAGAAGAACATTAATTTTACCCCCAGGAATGAATGGAATGATCAGTGCCAGATCAAGGTCAACAGGGTGAAAATGGCGAACTGCGCCCCCCCCTGGGGCTAACAGTGGTATTGCGGCACCATGTAGTTTGAGGCCCATGAAAATGCTCACATTAGCAGATGCATGGGGGGTGCCATCAATGGCACCGCTGTGTGTCTGCTAAAGGGAAGCACATTTCTGTGCGTGATGAGAAAACATGTTATTTTCCAAGAGAGGGCCAAGATTCGGTCCATGTATGGGCAGGTTGGGTGACCAAAGTTGATCCATCAATCGTCCTGGGTACAACCAGCCCGTTGTATTTCTTACATGCAATTACTGTGTCCAAGTCTCCAGATCACAATAGTAACAAAATTTCAAAGAATCCGAATAAATTCACAGCAAACCAAACAAAATGTATTTATTTCATTCGGTTGTTTTAAGCATTCACATGAAACAAATGGTTCAAATTAATTCATAACAGCTGGTTTTACCTTCTGTCTGAAAACACCCCCCCCAAATACTCACCTAAGTCCCTTCTTGATCCAACGATGTGCACTGGCTATCCCAGGACTTCCTCTTCTCATTAGCTGAGACAGAAGCAGGAGCCATTGGCTCCCACTGCTGTCAATCACAGCCAGTGAGCCAATTATAAGAGAGAGGGTGCAGGGCTGAGCCGGGGCTCCATGTATGAATGGACACATGGAACAGCAGGTGCCCCCATAGCAAACTGCTTGCTGTGGGGGCACCCTACAAGAGAGCGGGTCCAGGAGAGTCGGCAGGGTTCCCGAGAAGAGGAGGATCTAGGCTGCTCTGTGCAAAACCACTGCACACAGCAGGTAAGTATATCCTTTAGAATCACTTTAACCACTAGGGGACCGCCCACAGTACATATAGTGCTACAAGGCAGCCCCTGTGCGCAGGATCACGAATATAATCCTGATCCTGCATTTAAGGGTAGGGTAGGACCACCGTGCACGTGGCACCAATCGTGGCTGCGGGTGTCAATCACTGGGTCCCGGCCGGTGATTACCAGCCAGAGCCCGGCGATTGCCGGCAAACACTGACAGGGAGTAAGGTTGCATTGTTTTCAATGGAGCTCTCCTCCCTGTCAGTTTTTAGCACACTTGAAACGGTTTGGGAACCACAATCGGGTTCAGGGTTGGATATCTGCTGCTATTCCTAATTTTGAGAAATGGATCGCACGTGCTCGCCGGAAATAATTACACAGACAACATCTGCTCAGTCCAACTACTTCCTCATTTCTGTTTATTGCAGGGCGGTGCTTAACCTTTTATACACAGAGAACAATAGAGTATACGTCATTATTATGTAAATGTGGTCATAGTCTAAAAGGCGCGTCTTGATTAGCTGAAATATAGAAAGAAGGCAGGAACTTGATGCTTGAGGCTTGGTTCTGCTCCTTATCTCTTCACTCCCTCACATATTCAAGGCCTAGGTACAAGATCCTCACAGCTCGACGGGAGGGGTTGAGAACATCGCTGAACAAACATTTTTGAGTTGAGGACTGCAAAGATCAGCAGACAAAAGATATACACACAACACATATATATATTCATACAAAATATTTAGAGATATGAAAAAGTATAAAAGTAGATATGTATAAAATGTATAGAAAATGTATGTATTCAACAGAAAACCAAATAGGCATTTTACCAAATCCATCACACGCTGTTCCGGATTGCTGAGAAGAGCCTTCCGGATCAGTGTGTAACAGCGAAGCACACACCCAAGTCAGTTCCCCCCAGTGTCACAATGTCCGCCTCAGTCCTGCTATAAGTCGCTGATCGCCACTATTATTAGTATTAAAAAAAAAAAAATCATTTGTAAACGCTATAACTTTCACGTAAACCAATTAATTTGCACGTATTGGGATTTTTTTTTTTTAGCAAAGACATGGAGCAGAATACATTTTGGCGTAAATTTATGACCAAATTTGATTTTTAATTTTTTTTACTGGCAAAAAAGTCCAAAATATTGTTTTTTTTTCTCATAATTGTTAGCCTTTTGTTTTTTTGATAGCGCAAAATATAAAAAATGCACAGGCGATCAAATACCACTGAAAGAAAGCTCAATTCGTGGGGAAAAAAGGATGTAAATTTCATTTTGGTACAGCGTTGCATGACCGCGCAATTGTCAGTTAAAGTAACAAAGCGCCGTAACCAGGGGCGGACTGACCATTTGAAAACTCGGGCACCGCCCGAGGGCCCGAGGTCAGTAGGGGCCCCATGAGATGCCCCTGGTACCTTTTCCATAGGCTTTTTTGAGTTTGGGCAAGGACACAGGGGCCCCACGATCCCCTATTGCCCGGGGGCCCCATGAGTTGTCAGTCCGCCCCTGGCCGTAACACAAACCACTTATGTAACCGCTTCCTAACCGCCCTATAGCAGGAATACGGCTACAGGTAGGCACGGGTGTGCAAAATCACACATATAGATATATATATACATACACATATATACACCTGACTCATGCTCCTGTGGTTTTCACGCCCCTCCCAGATAGTGTCAGATTGCCCATCAGTACACCAGTAATCACATTTAACCCCTTGATTGCCAGGAAGACACTCACACACAATAAACCTCCATTGCTAGTATAGTGTCTGAACGGATCAATATCTTTTTTTTTTTTTGTATTTCAATATTTTTATTAATTTATAAATAGTTTAAGAAGACAGAATCAACAAGACACGCCCACGCACGGGCCATCAATTGCACATAAAAAAATAAAGACAAACAGTGCTCCAACACCAACAGAGCAAAAGGTGCGCCCACGCAGGGGCTATCAATGGCACATACATGACAAAAACATTAGTATAACACCGACAGTAACTCAAACCAAAAGGCAGCTATCCACCACCAAACCAAAAACAAACAGAAAATAAAAAAGGAAGGAGGCGTACAAAAGCAAGAAGATGACAAGACCAAGAGCAGGGGTCCGAGAACGCCAATACCGAGCAACATCACAACCCCAGACTAGCCAGGGGGAGCGTGGGAAAGGCATATTGCAGCCACGGCTTCCATATTTTCAAGAATTTCCATTGGGAGTCGTTACAGATACTCAACATCTGTTCATTGAGCATCAGAGTGGTCATACGGTCCCGCACCCCCTGAAGAGGGACAAACGGGCTGGATCAATATCTTTGCTCAGATCAGCACTATACCAGTGTTCACATTAGTATAGCATCCCCAAAAACGCAGAGTTAGTGGGATCAGCCCCGGCACCTGCCAGCACCTGCATTTAGCCCCTACGCTTACCCCCCCTTCTCCCCCAGCAAGTGCAGTGTCAGTAGGTCACTGTCACTTGATACATTGCACACAAAAACTGATTCACAGAATCAGGCCTGATCTCTGTTAGCACTTACCGGTAAATTTTGATGACTCTCAAATGCAACAGAGTGCCAGTACTAGTGCCACGCTACCTTCTGGTGAACTGGCGAGCACCAGCGGCCTAGTACATCCTGGTATTTCACATACATCCTGGTATTTCACATACCAGCATTGCAGTATGACTTGGTGACGTGGCGAGTCCCATAAGTGCAGTACAAGGTGGTGCGGTGGAAAGTACAAGTATTGTCCTGCAATCACCGAGAATTCGCACACAGGTCCATAGAGCCCCTAGTATCCTTCCAGATGTGCTTGCAAATCCCAATTGGCAGCCCACAAATTCTGCAACACCCGTACTTCCCCCATTCACTGCCCAACCCGGAATTTAGGTGGAAACACCAACTTTAACTCCTCCCCTTGATTTTGTGGAGCTGTTTTTCATGGAAGATCTGTATGCATTTATTGTGGATCAAAGCAATTTATATGCACAACAATTTATTCGCCGCCAACCCAAATTTTAACCTTGCCAGACAATGGAAACCGTATGGAAACCCAATACAGTTTCCGAATTTAAATTTTTTTTTGGACCTATCCCTCAACATGGGCATTACTAAAAAAAAATTTAATTATGCCCATGTTCTCTGCTGCCATGGCCAGGCATAGATATGAGAGTATAATGTGTTTTATGCATTTCAATGACAATACACTCTGTTGTCCTCGAGGTCAATCACGATGCCCGCTGCCACTCAAAAAAAAAAAAAAAACGCTCTGCTCCCGACGCTGGCTGCTGCCGTTTGACTGCTCCACTGGCTTGATAGTTCTTAAATATGTAAAGGGCGGGCCCATTATGTATGTGAGCCTACCCCCCCGTGTGACATCATTGACCCAGCATGCCCCGGTCGATGATGGCACACGGGGGCAGGGTCACATGAGTGATGTCACTGGGTGGCCCCGCCCCTTACATATTTAAGAACTGTCATGCCAGCAGAGCAGTCAGATGGCCGGGAGCCAGCGTCGGGACAAGAGCCTTCTTTTTTTTTCTTCTTTTGGGTCGGCTGCGGGCATCGTGATTGACGTTGGAGATACTTTGGGGGACATTCTGTTATTTTCCTTCTTTTAATAAAGGACTTGTCAAAGATCGTCTCCTGTCTTTTTCACACCACACTTTTTATTTTTGTGAATGGGTAGTGATACCATGTACCCCATACTCATTCACAAAAGGGGGCTTCCATATTCCAATAAGCCCCCCGCCCGCAGACCCCACAACCACAGCCCAGGGTTGTGGGGAAGAGGCCCTTGTGCTCAACAAAGCACCCCCCCATTTTGAGAGCATGTGGCCTGGTATGGTTCAGGATGGGAGGGGGGCGCTTGCTCGCCCCCCCTCCCCCTTTCCTGACCTGCTGGGCTGCATGCTCGGATAAGGGTCTGGTATGGAATTTTTTTTTGGGCGTGGGGGTTCCCCTCAGAATCTATACCAGACCTGCAGGTGGAGGGGGGGGGGTACCCCACGCTGTTTTTTAATTATTTTTTAATTGCCGGCAATTCTTACATTCAGCTGTCAGTGGGCAACCCTGATAAAAGCTGAAACAGCCAGACCTTCCCACATGTGCGTTGCGTTTTTGGAGCGTTTTTGAGGCGGTTACCATTCATTTCATTGGGAAGAGGTGTTTTTTTTTTTTTCTTCTCTCCAAACATGCCTCAAAGATGCTGCAAGCGGGAGTTTTTACACCGCACCGCAAGTGCAACTCCTCAGTGGGAAAACATACATAGATACACATTCACATACATAGATGAACATTCACTTACACAGATACATACTCACATACACAGATACACATTCACATGCACAGATACACATTCACTTGCACAGATACACACTCACATGCACTGATACATACTCACATACACAGATACACATTCACTTGCACAGATACACACTCACATGCACTGATACACATTCCCATGCACAGGGAAACAGTTTTCTTGAGCTTTTCAGGCAGTTTTTTAACGCAAAAACGCTTCAAAAACTCCTCGGTGTGAAAGCAGCCTAATAGGGAGATCCCCGGCTCACATATTGGATGGTTGTATCACATGACAGGAAGCTCATATGAGGCTCTGATTGATCATTGACCGATTATTATTTCTTTATATTAGTAACTGGACTAATTTTACAATCATTTTAGGGAGGCTTGAGGAAACACAATTTCATAGATGATAACAATGTGATAAATTCCAAAAATTAGTAAATTGAGGATTGACTATTCAAATGTTTTGTTTTATCTTTTCATTTTATGTGCTGAAATGTAAAACTCTCCCAGAATATGATTGTCTCAGTCAGTCCTGTTATACTCACTGTAATTCCTCTATCCGGCTTGTTGTCAGAGCCGCCATCACATCCCAGAAATGAGGACCCTCCAGATTGTTCCCAGACAGGTTCAGTGTCCTCAGTGTCGGGTTATTTCTTATTCCAGATCCCAGGTGGGGGCAGGAACTGTCTGTCAGGTGAGTATCATACAATCTGTAGAAGAAGAGAAGAATGTTACCAGAAGAAAATACACTATATTGCCAAAAGTATTGTCCCCGCCCTCCCAATCATTAGATTCAGGTGTTCCAATCCCCTCCATGGACACAGGTGTATACAGTCAAGCCCCTAGGCATGCAGATGGCTTCTACAAACATTGGTGAAAGAATGGGTTGCTCTCAGGAGCTCAGTGACTCCAAGCGTGGTCCCGGGATAGGTGGCCTCCTGTGCAATAAGTCAATTTCCTGGCTACTAAATATTCCACGATCAACTGTTAGTGGGATTATAACAAAGTGGAAGCAACTGGGAACAACAGCCACTCAGCCACCAAGTGGTAGGCCACGTCACATGACAGGGCGGGGTCAGCGCATGCTGAAGCGCACAGTGCGCAGAAGTCGCCAACTGTCTGCAGAGTCAATAGCTAAAGACCTTCAAACTTGGTGTGGCCTTCAGATGAGCCCAACAACAGTGCGTAGAGAGCTTCATGGAATGGGTTTCCATGGCCGAGCAGCTGCATCCAAGCCTTACATCACCAAGTGCAATGCAAAGCGTCATATTCCGTGGTGTAAAGCATGCCACCACTGGACTCTAGAGCAGAGGAGACATGTTCTCTGAAGTGACCAATCACACTTCCCTGTCTGGCAATCTGATGGACGTGTCTGGGTTTGGCAGTTGCCAGGAAAACGGTACTTACCTGACTGCATTGTGCCAAGTGTAAAGTTTGGTGGAGGGGGGACTATGATGTGGGGTTGTTTATCAGGGGTTGGACTTGGCCCCCTAGTTCCAGTGAAGGGAACTCTTAAGGCGACATTTTGGACAATTTCATTCTCCCAACTTTGTGGGAAGAGTTTGGGGTTGGCCCCTTCCTGTTCCAACATGACTGCCCACCAGTGCACAAAGCAAGGTCCATAAAGACATGGAGGAGCCAGTTTGGGGTGGAGGACCTTGACTGTCCTGCACAGAGTCCTGACCTCAACCCCATAGAACACCTTTGGGAAGAATTAAAGTGGAGACTTCGAGCCAGGCCTCCTCCCCCGACATCAGTGCCTGACCTGACAAATGTGCTTCTAGAAGAATGGTCCAACCTTCCCATAGACACCCTCCTAAACCTTGTGGACGGCCTTCCCAGAAGAGTTGAAGCTGTTACAGGAGATCATCAGCATTTGACCAGTAGGTCTCCTGGAGTATTTTATTGCTCACACCTGGCAAGTATTACAGAACGGTTCCTGGGGGATTGGGAAGGATCCTATTGACATTGTGACAGACCCAACCAGGACAGGGGCTTTTGGAGGAGACTGCAGGCTAGCCTCTTGCCTACTGACCATGGCCCTAGTGTCTGAGGGGGCTCTATTCTTTGGTGTGTGCCGGGAAGGGGGGGGGGATTTTGGAGGAGTTTTACTTTGGATTCAAGTCCATATCTCCCCAAAACACACAGACTCAGAGCTGGAGGACCAGGATACAGATTTGGGGTCTCTGTGCCTAAACCAGCATTGGCTGCTTCAACTCCTTCCCCCCCTCCTAGACTCAGAGACTCCAAACCTGATGCTAAGGACTCTTGCTCTAAGCTGTTTACTAAGGTGTTATGTGTTCACTGTCCTTCTACCATTGTGTGCCTCCTAGATGTGCTTTCCCATTGTTAGAGTCACCTTTTTTTGTCTGTCGGCTAGTCCTCCTGGAGATGTCATTAGTATTATGTCCACTTTACCTTGTTACCAAACCATTGTAGCATGATAATGTGTTTAGGTTTATGTTAAAGTGTAATATTTGTTTTTATTGTTCATGTGGGGACTGCCCCTAGTTCTGAAAGATATAAAAACCTGTGCTCCTGTTCAATATAGTAGTTCCATTTTGCATCAAGCTAGTCTCATCTAGTCTTGGGTACAGTGCCCAGTTAGAACACCTTGGTCCTGTGTCCCAGTGACGAGAAAGCAGTTCTTTGATGGATTCAATCAAGGTGACAATCGTTCCGGCACAGACACCCTTTTTAATCATCTGCTCAAAAACTCATCACTGAGCATGGGACAGGAACTACATTTTGTGACCTCTAGAGCAAGATATCGCCCACATAGGATCAAGAATGCAATTTGCAGGGAGCAAACTGAGGGTGTATCTCAAGACAAGATTGGATAAAGGGTCCTAGTATAAAACATTCAGAGAAACTATGTATTAGATAATAGAGGACCCCCATCTTCCCTGTCCCATTTCCCGATTTGTAAGTATAATGTATGTATGTTCATTTGTAAATAAACCAACCATTGTTAAAGAGTTAGTGGTCCTTCATTAAAATCAAGGCATCCCAAAACAGAGCACATTTTTAGACCACACTGTTTTTTTTCTGGGTTTTTCGAAGTGTGCAAAGAGAGATCACACAAACACTTGTAGGTAAAATCAAACTGTATATAACATTTCATTAAATAACACCAGATAACGATAATATTGGAAGATTTAACAAGGATACTTATCTATAGATGCTACACAGACTAAATGGAATATCAGATTATAATCCGGTTTTAGGAAAAGACTAGTTTAGGGCGATGGGACCCAAGAATTTGATGACAGTCAAGAAAGGACTATATATAGAGATAAACAAAAATGAGATCCAATATTGTCATGTTATCATTGTGTGATTTGTGTAGTTTGGATATAAAACTGTCCCAGAATATGATTGTCTCAGTCAGTCCTGTTATACTCACTGTAATTCCTCTATCCGGCTTGTTGTCAGAGCCGCCATCAGATCCCTGAATTGAGGACCCTCCAGATTGTTCCCAGACAGGTCCAGTGTCCTCAGTGTCGGGTTATTTCTTATTCCAGATGCCAGGTGGGGGCAGGAACTGTCTGTCAGGTGATTATTATCCAATCTGTAGAAGAAGAGATGAATGTTACCAGAAGAAAATGAATCCCCCCCCCCCCCCCAGGAATGAATGGAACTATTCTCTACATGAATGGAGCTCATTTCTCTTTATTGGAATCATTTATATTCGATCACTTTATAAATCTCCAGGAAATAGAATTTTATAAGACAAATGTTATAATGGATGTCGCTCCATTTCCTCAAGCTTAACCTCTCCAAAACCGAGCTTCTCGTCTTCCCCTCTGCCCGCGCCCCCCCCCCCCCATCCTATCCATCACTACTAACATCACCACCATCAATCCCGCCCCGCAAGCCAAAGTCCTTGGTGTCATCCTGGACTCAAACCTTTCCTTCCAACCTCATGTCAAATCACTTACAAACACATGCAGGCTCCATCTCCGCAACATCGCCAAGATACGCTCCTTTCTTACCCCAGACACCACTAAACTACTCGTACACTCCCTGATTATCTCACGTCTGGACTACTGCAACTCCTTCCTCACCGGCCTACCCCAGTGCAGGCTCTCCCCGCTTCAGACCACCCTGAACTCAGCGGCCAGACTCATCCACCTCACCAACCGCTCCACCTCCGCCACCCCCCTCTGCCTATCCCTCCACTGGCTCCCTATTGCCCAACGCATCAAATTCAAATTACTAACACTGACCTACAAAGCCATTCACAACACTGCCCCTAACTACCTCACCAACCTGATCCCCAGGTATCACTCTACCCGTACCCTTCGCTCTTCACAGGACCTCCTTCTATCTTGCCCCCTGGTCTCCTCCTCCCGCGCCCGTCTGCAAGACTTCTCCAGGTCCTCCCCCATCCTCTAGAACTCACTACCCCAATCCATCAGACTGTCACCTTCCCTCCTCACCTTCAGGTGCTCCCTGAAAACCCACCTCTTCAGGGAAGCCTACCCCACCCTCACCTAACTGCCGCTCTCCTTCATTCCTCCTACCACTCCATCCCCCACAGCCACTTCCTCCTGTACCACTACCCCCTCCCTTCTAGTTTGTAAGCTCGAAAGAGTAGGACCCTCTAACCCCTTGTGTGCTGTTTGTAGTTGCTGTACTGTTTCATGTATTGTCCCCCCCTCTATGGTACAGCGCTGAACAAACCCTTTGGCGCTATATAAACTCAATGTAATGTAATGTAATGGAGTAGACCCCCCAATATTGTCCTCCATGTGTAGAGACGGTGATATCTCCATACACAGGATGAGCACAGAATACCACTGACATGACTCGTATTGTGCTATCATCTCCTTGTGTATGGAGCATGAATCAAAGTTGCCAACCTCTCAAAGTGAAATTTACTGGCACAACAAAAAAAAATTTCCTGACAGAGCCAACTTTTTACTGACAGTTTGAAAAGGTTAGCCAAAATGACCGTATTCACTGCAAATATCAATATTTAGGCTACAAAAGTAGCTAGCGCAATTAGCAATGTGCTTAAGGTATAACAAAAGGCAAAACACACATTTCTGAAGCACCCCCCCCCTTAGGAGTCGCTGAGTTTTGGGTCCCCCTAAAGCTCTGCAAAGCCAGGCAACACGCATTTTCTTTCACACTTTACACACTGGAGTCAGTAAACAGTCCTTGAGCTTGGTTTTGTGATTTTTATTAAGGAGTTAATAACTTGGATGAGGTCTAGGGGTGTATGGGATGCCCAAGAGAACTGTAGAACGTTGAGGACAAACTCCTTATCAACTGTGTACAAAAATGTGGATGTAGCAACAGTCTCTCCTTTAAGAGCATTCAAAGCTCTTTGGTGTACCTCCTCAGACCCCAGATGAATCATCCGCTTCACCCAGCTGTACTGAGGGCATTTCTTGGGCAAAGGGGCCCAAGAACTGCCAATTTAGAACCGTTCCAGATGAGAAGATAATTGGGTTCTCTGACTGCCCTCTCCCCTTTTCCGGCTCGGGGGGGGGGGGGGGGGTGCAAGAGTACTCACACTGTCCTTTCCTGCCAGCTTGGTGGGTTGGTGGCTGTCTTCAGGCCTTATGTTAAGCTGGCTCCTTTCCTGCTGCTCAAGATGTCCTCCCTAGGAGACGGAGGTGCAGCAGAGATCCTCTTTTCCAGCGACCTGCCTGTAGGTAGGCCCTCTCCCAGGCTCCACACTCCAGCCTCTCACTACATCTTCCAGGTGACACCCACTCCCCCTAGCTCCCCAGGCTCTGTGATATTTGAGCGTTGTCTTGGTCACCATGCCCAGCCTCCTGACAGGGGATTGGCCAGGGTCCTTCAAACATGCAGATCTGAGCCTCCTATCCTCCTCTGATCCTCTTCCAGAAAATTCCTCAAGTTTCTGGAAGGGTGTGAGGGCTCCAGAAGCTCTGACCTGTAGAACGTTCGTAGCCTGTCCGGAGGTGAACTCCTTCCTCATGCTCAGGCTGACTCATCCCAGGCTGCTACTTAGCCTCTACCTAAAAAAAAACAAAAACAAAACTATCTAGCTAACCTGGAGGGCTCTGCACTCCTATTTACATGAAGGTTAATATAACCTAGCACAGAGTTCCCCCTTACATCAGAATCTGCAGTGTTCCCCTTTACAGTGCAAGGGGTGAACTCTGAACCCTGATGTAAAAGGGAACACTATCAAGTCTGATGTAAAAGAGAACATCTCTAGTCACCACCCCCCCCCCCCCTTTACACAAGAGTCTATAGAGCTCTCCTTTAAAATCACAGTCCACAGATTTCCCCCTACATCAGATTTCCCCCTACATCAGACTCCAGAGTTTCCCTTTGCATCACAGTACACAAAGTTCTCCATTACAGTGTTCACCTTTACATCAGTGTCCGCAGGGTAAGGGGGGAACTCTGTAGACACTAATGTAAAGGGAAACACTGTGGACTCTGATGTAAAGGGGAATGCTGCAGACCATCATGTAAAGGGAACTCTGATGTAAGGGGGTCTCTGGTCACCACAGAGCCCACAGATTTTCCCCTTACATCAGAGTTCCCACTTACATCAGGGTCTGCAGCATTACCCTTTACATTAGATTACCCAAAGGTCTTCTTGAAGACACCCCGCCAGGTCCCTTCAGTGAATGATACTCCTTCTGTCTGTCCTGCATCTATATAGAAGAATGACAATGTGACAAGTGATGCCTCACACACCAGGAGCAGGCTGTTCAGTGCAAGGACACCGGGTGTCTGATCCCCTGGTGCCCTCACACTCCCCACCTTTTCCCTTGTATTGCCCAATCCCAGTCGTGCAGTGCTCAATCTCTCCAATCCCATCCAGCAGGGTTTCTACATTGCAACTTTAACTGCCTCCATGGATCCCTGCACACTGCTGCTCCCAAGCTCCTCGAAAGAAGACTGTAAGCAACAGCCTGGCACATTCCAGCAACCTGCCCCCAGGTTCCCAAACCAGCCCCCAGCACAGCACCACTTTTGTGCTTTCCCCATTGGCACACTCCCTCCCCCCACAGAATCTGTTTCTGCTGACAGCCAACTACATACTATTGCTGTGCTCCATTCTGTTCGCAAAGGTTGTGTTTTCATGGTGACTGGCAGTGGTGGCGAAAAATGCACCAGGAGTCCAGGATGTCATGCTCAGGCATCACCTCCACCAGACCCGACCTCCAGTGGGGAGTCCAGTAGCACTTGGACTCAGAGCCTCGGATGGTCCGTCGGCCAGCTCCGGAACTGCGCATGTACAGTTCTAAGCGGACAGTCACAGCCTTACTTTTAATGGGCGCTCTTCTGTGATGAACATTTACAGACAGGAGAAAAGAGCCCAGTTTTTACAAAAAGTCCATAAAATACCGGATAGTTGAAAACACTGGCATGAATGGGATCAGCAGACAGTGTGAGGCCAAAATCAGCATAGCTAGTGATTGGATGGGAGGATTTTATCTGATGTTCTATTTATCTCTGCTGATAAGAGCTCTGTACTCATAGGAAGTAGAGAGGAGATTTCAGACGTTAAATACCAGATGTGCAGTAATGGGGAGAGACACAGTTGGTTGATGTGTAGTAATAAGGATAACTTCTGATGGACTAAACTAACAATCATATTTGTGGAAGGTATTAAAGCGGAGTTCCGGCCCTCGCCCCCCCACCCCCTCCTAAAAAAAAAATAAATAAAAGTCAGAATCTACAAATGCTGTAGCTGCTGACTTTTGAAATTAGGGCACTTACCTGTCCAGGGATCCAGCAGTGTCCTCACCCCAAGCTGATTCTTCAATTAGCTGTTGGGTGCTGGCGCAGCCATCTTGACTAAGGGAAACCGGCAGTAAAGCCTTGTGACTTCACAGCGGTTTCCTACTGTGTAAAGCGCACTGTGCTTTCTGCATGGACCGCTGTCCTCTGGGGCCTGTGTAGTGTCCCAGAGGGCTGCAGGGAGGCCCGAACTTCTGCCTCCGTTCAGAGGCAAACTGAGCTGGAAGTGGGAGTGGGTACCGGTCAAAACCAGATACCCGCTCCCCCCAAAAGGTGCCAAATGTGGCAGCGGAGGGGAGAGAGGAGGCAGATAAGCGGAGCTTCCACTTTTGGGTGGAACTCAGCTTTAAGAAAACACAATTTCATGACTGATACCAGTGTGATAAGATCCAAGAATGAGCCAGTTTGGGATTGGCTGTTTAAAGGTTAATTTTATATATTACACTATCATCTCTTCATTTTATGTGGTTTAGATATAAAACTGCCCCAGAATATGATTGTCTCAGTCAGTCCTGTTATACTCACTGTAATTTCTCTATCCGGCTTGTTGTCAGAGCC
Organism: Staurois parvus; assembly: GCF_062004578.1. Taxonomy (NCBI): domain Eukaryota; kingdom Metazoa; phylum Chordata; class Amphibia; order Anura; family Ranidae; genus Staurois; species Staurois parvus. Next base: position 118,209 of record NW_028318797.1, read on the forward strand.
GCCATCAGATCCCTGAAATGAGGACCCTCCAGATTGTTATCAGACAGGTCCAGTGTCCTCAGTGCCGGGTTATTTCTTATTCCAGATGCCAGGTGGGGGCAGGAACTGTCTGTCAGGTGATTATAGGACAATCTGTAGAAGAAGAGAAGAATGTTACCAGAAGAAAATGAATCCCCCCCCCCCAGGAATAAATGGAACTATTCTCTACATGGATGGAACTCATTTCTCTTAATTGGAATCATTTATTTTCGATCACTTTATAAATCTCCAAGAAATAGAATTTTCTAAGACAAATGTTATAATGGAGTAGACCCCCCAATATTGTCCTCCATGTGTAGAGACGGTGATATCTCCATACACAGGATGAGCACAGAATACCACTGACATGACTCGTATTGTGGCTTTCGGCTGCTGCAGGAGGAAAATAAAGCCAGCATAAGGCTGCTTAGGAAGCTGCCGTAGGGCTCCAGGGTAGGGTCTATGGGAGGGAAGGGAGGGCAGAGGACACTGCTATGGGGAAAAAGGGGGGAAAAGGACACTACTGTGGGCGGGTGGTGTGAAAGGCGGTAGAGGAAACGACTATAGGGGTGGCCATGCCCATAGCAATGTCCTCCTCTCTCTGCACATTACCCCCCCCCCTGTAGTAGTGTCATCTGCCCCGTTCACATCACTCCCCACAGTAGTGTCCTCCCCCTACCCATAGCAGTGTCCTCTACCACTCTTCCCATAAACTCCCCCTCCCCATTAGTATCCCCCCCTTTACACCATAGTAGTGACATCTGGCCCCCCTTCCCCCCCCCAGCAGCGTCCTCTGCCCCTCTGCCTCCCCCCTTCCCTCCCATAGAAGTTTCCCAAGCACTGCAGTATCCTACCTGTATACACAGAGGAGAAAGTGGAAGGCAGCATAGTTCTGGATGGAGGGTGGGAGCTGCCAGAGTAACTTTTCATATTAACAAGCTGGTGATTGGTTGCTAGGAACGCCCTAGCAACCAATCACTTCTCGGTTACCTTGAAAAGATAATTTGGCAAGCTCCTCCGCCTGTCCTCCATCCTGATCTGTGCTGCCTCCCGCTCTCCACTGTGCACTGTGGATGACAGTGATGGAGAAGGTTGGGGGGGGAGAAGGACGTCACCTAAAGGTACGAGTCGGCAGTGCAGAGACCTGTTCAAGGTCTACCTGACACCGGCCCGCAGTCAACAGGAAGACCGCAATCAACTGGTATCAAGTTAGAGCGTTGAGGCAACCATTTAGTATTAACAGGAGAGCTTACAATGATCAGTTTGTATTCCTTCATATATAATCTTTATCCCACAAGGGAAAAAAACAAAGTTTGCTGTAACTGATTATAAAGGTATTAGCTGGAGTTCATCTTCAATATGTCGGTCAAGTCTATCTAGATCTGCTAATATAACTCTCCCCTCTCCCCAGACTGACAATGCTATCGTCCAGAGGTAAGGATAAATATACAGTTGTGTTGAAAATAATAGCAGTCAGACATCACTAACCGGATCAATCACTGTTTTTGGTGGAAATGATATTTCTACATGGCAAATAATTTACTAGCAGGTGTAGTAGAGTAATAGAAATCCAACAGACCCGACAGTCATGACATGCATGCTGCTGATTCTGTGTCATTGAATCACTCATTGAAAGGGGCGTGTTCAATATAATAGCAGTGTGGAGTTCTATTAGTGAGGTCATTCATTCTTTGAAAAACAGGTGGCAATTATTGCCCTTATTTAAGGAAGGAAGGCAGCAAATGTTGGACATGCTGGTTACAGTGCATTTCTCTCTGAAATTCTGAGGAAAATGGGTCGTTACAGACATTGTTCAGAAGAACAGCGTACCTTGATTAAAATGTTGATTGGAGGGGAAAACATATAAAGAAGTGCAGAAAATGATCGGCTGCTCAGCTAAAATGATGGCAAATGCTTTAAAATGGCAACCAAAACCTGAAAGACGTGGAAGAAAGCGAAAAACTACCATTGGAATGGATAGAAGAATAGCCAAAATGACAAGGACTCAGCCAACAATCAGCTCCAGGAAGATGAAAGAAGGTGTGACGTTCCCTGTGAGGACTCAGCCAACAATCAGCTCCAGGAAGATGAAAGAAGGTGTGACGTTCCCTGTGAGGACTGTTACAATTAGAAGACGCCTATGTGAAGCCAAGCTATCTGCAAGAAGTCCCCGCAAAGTCCCACTGTTGGGAAAAAGACGTGTGCTGAAGAGGTTACAATCTGCCAAAGAGCACATTGACCGGCCTAAAGAGAAATGGCGCAACATTTTGTGGACTGATGAAAGTAAGATTGTTCTTTTTGGGTCTAGTGGGCGGAGACAGTTTGTCAGATGACCCCCAAACACTGAATTCAAGCCACAGTACACTGTGAAGACAGTGAAGCATGGTGGTGCAAGCATCATGATATGGGGATGTTTCTCATACTACGGTGCTGGGCCTATTTATCGCATACCAGGGATCATGGATCAGTTTGAATCCATCAGAATACTTGAAGAGGTCATGCTGCCTTATGCTGAAGAGGAAATGCCCTTGAAATGGGTGTTCCAACAAGACAACGACCCCAAACACACCAGTAAACGTGCAACATCTTGGTTCCAGACCAACAAGATGGACGTTATGGAGTGGCCAGCCCAATCCCCGGATCTTAATCCAATAGAAAACTTGTGGGGTGACATCAAAAATGGCGTTTCTGAGACAAAACCAAGAAATAGAGAAGAACTGTGGAATGTGGTCCAATCATCCTGGGCTGGGATACCTGATCACAGGGGCCAGAAGTTGGGGGACTCCATGCAACACAGATGTACAGCAGTTCTCAGAAACAGTGCGACTACAACCAAATATTCATGAAGTCATTCAAAGGAAAGCAAAATCTTCAAACATTTCTCAGTTTATATAGTGAATGTTTGAGTTTGTAAAGAAGAATACAAACACTGCGATTTTTTTGAAAAGTCTAATATTCACTATTCTTCCATTTTTTTAGAGGAACAACACAAATTTGATGTATTTTTCTTCATGTTGTGATTTGGAATAGAATGTGTCGTGTTCCCAATGCATTTGTGTGGATGGAAATAAAAGCTATTAGAAGGATTTTCAGCTTTATTCACTTTTTTCAACACACTGCTATTATTGTGAACACAACTGTATATATAAACCTGCGCTAATAAGAACCACAATAGATAATCAATAATAAGGTGTAAAACATATAGCAGCTGAACACAAAAACCCTGATATTAGGCAATCAACAAATAAATACATAAAATTGCTGCGCTTAAAAAGTAACAAATAATTATAACAGTGAAAAATGTGTCATAAAAATAGTCCATCCAAAAATAAAAGTCCCAGAGGCTGTGATGAAACAAAAGAAATCCAAGGACAGTTGTGGTGTCAGCAACCACTACTACAGAAGGCTTACCAGAAAGGTGGAGGCAGTAGCGTGTGTGCGTGGGTGGAGCCACGTACACACGCTACTGCGCATTTGCGAACGGTCGGCAGCCATTTTGAAAACTGTAAAATTTGGACTTTTTTGCCAATCAATGCCTAATGATGTTTGCTTACATGTGAGCGCAACCATACTTTAAATAAATGTTGTGATTATGGCTTTACACTATGAGGAGCGCTCTTTCTTTGCATGTTTCCCACTACGAGTCCAAGCCTCATCCTGAATGGTTTAGCTACTCTAACTAAGGTCCATTGTTTGGAAGAATCTTATCTGCTGTTTTGGTGATCTGGAGGAGGATTCTAGTATGGCAGGCGCAGCACCCTTTGGTGTCTTGTGCGCTGTGGCATTAGAACAATTATGCAATTGCTGTTTCTTTGTTTGATTAGACTGACTTTACTCTGTAATTCCTCCAATGCCGCTCTATGGATGCAGTAGGTTTAAAGAGCACACAGAATACTTTAGTTAACTTCTTTAATAACTTCAATCTTCTTCATATAACTGCTTACAATGGCTTGTTTTGTTTATCTTACAGTGACTTATTTCTTTCATATTACAATGGTTTAATTTGGTGGATTATATCGATAACTTATTTCGTTCTGTATATTTCAATAGATTAGTTAGCTTATGTCGTTAGATTATTTTGATAAATTCGGTGGAACTACAAGTAAACACATACAACAGATTTTACAGACAGATCTACCTGCACTGTTAAACAATAGAGGAACACACAAGTGCATTAAATACCTATTTGGCCTTCTCTGCTTCCATAAAGCTTCTCTGACTGGAACTTGTCTGTTTCCTCTTCTGTCTGGTGAGCATGTGTCTCTAGAACAATCTAGCAGGGAGTTTTACACAGGCATAAATGTGAAACTGGCTGGGATTGGTTAAGGCTCTGTAAAGTGTGAGGCTGTCTGTGATTGGCTCAGCTCTATACTGACTCTTAAAGGCATATTTTCCTTTTCTGCTTCTGCTAACACAATGAATATATAAATGTCATATAACAATCAAAGACATAAATTACAGCAATGATTCTGCTTTTGGCTTTAACATATGCACATATATACTGTACTGAGGTTATTGGCAGGTTTGGTATACACATATATGTGAACCATATTAGCAACCTAGGACTGGTCTTAGCTGGCCAGCTACACTCCCACCAAAATTACCTATAATTCTATGTTCTCAGCAATATGATTCGAACATGAGTTTGAGGAATTTTCCATCAGTTTCTCAACTCTCAAGTGTCTTTGTTACTCTCAAGCAGAACAACTAACTTTTGTATTGGACGTTCCAACTTGAGTGGAGTTGTGAGACGTTTTCCCTTTTTGTCCAGTTTTGAGTCTCCCATTTGTAACAATACTCTTCTTACTAGTCCTTCTTCGTCCTTTCGAGCTTCTAGGACTTTGGCCAATTTCCATTGACTTCTAGGTAAGTCGTCTTCCTTTACTAACACTATGTCATCAACATGAACATTTCTTCTAGGCATTTGCCATTTACTTCTTAGTATGAGATGAGCTAAGTACTCCTTGCTCCATCTATTCCAAAACTGCTCTGATAGATATTGAACTCTTCGCCATCTTTTCCTTGCGTATAAATCCTCTTTGGTGAAGTTGCCAGGCGGTGGCTGTATGTAATCAGCTTTAAGGTGAAGTAGATAGTTGGGAGTTAAAGGTTCCAAGCTTGTTGGGTCATTGATGTTGTTGACTGTAAGTGGACGACTGTTAACAATAGACATTACTTCATAGAATAGTGTCCTAAGTGAAGCATCATCTAATCTTCTGGCGTTCTTTTTCAACACTGAACTTAGTACGTTTCTTACAGTTCGGATTTGCCTCTCCCAGACTCCGCCTGTATGGCTTGCATGTGGAGCATTCATGTGAAAATCACACTGTTTCTCTAACAAGTACTCAGTTACTTTTTCTTTATCAATCTCTTTTAGAGCCTTGTTCAATTCATTCTTTGCTCCAACAAAATTAGATCCTTGGTCAGATCTAAGTTCTCTGACAGTACCTCTAATGGCTATGAAACATCTTAAGGCGTTGATAAAGGCGTCAGTTGACATATCTTCCAACATTTCCAGGTGAATTTCTCTGGAGCTTAGACACTTAAATATCAGTCCGTATCTCTTGTACTCCTTGCGGTTTTGTTTGGTGATAAATGGGCCGAATCAATCCATTCCGCTATAAAGAAATGGTGGTGATGGGTTTACACGATCAGCTGGTAGATCAGCCATTCTTTGTTCTTCTGTAGGTCTACGTGTCTTTCTACAGATTACACATTTACTTATGTACTTCGCTATAACTTTGCTTCCTTTCACTATCCAGTAACCACCTTCTCTCAAACAGCTTTGAGTAAAGCTTCTTCCTTGATGCAAGGATTTGTTGTGGTAGTGATTGATAATCAATCTTGTGAAGGTAGAATTTTTGGGTAGAATTGCTGGATGCTTAACTCTGTTAGGTAGCGATGCATTTTCCAGCCTCCCTCCCACCTTCAGTATACCATCCTGCAGAATAAGATTAAGCTTGTACAATGGGTGGTTGTTTGGAAGTCTCTTAGGTTCTTGACTAAGTCTCTTCAATTCTTCACTGTAGAATCTTTGATGAATGAGTCTTATAACCGATTCTTCAGCTTTCACTCTTTCCTCTACATTCAACAATTCTTTCTTCCTGATTCCTTTTGCTAAGTGTTGAATTCGAGCTACTATGTTTATGACTGTATTCCACTTTGAACATCTGGCTAGTCGTTCAAGTATGTCATCTTGACACTTGGCGGCAGTGCTCAATGTTTGAACTACCTTTACTTCTGGATCACCCATAGACAGTTCTGTATAACCTTCACTGGGTATGATTTCCCTTTCCCAAAGGAACTCTGGACCGGTGAACCAGTTTGAATTCTTCAGTTCTGTTACATTTAGGCCTCTTGAAGCATGATCTGCCGGGTTTTGCTTTGTGTCAACATAGTGCCAATGTTCTGGATTCGTTGTTTTTCAAATTTTTTTAACTCTGTTAGCGACAATGGTGTGGAATCTTCGAGCTTCATTGTTTATGTAACCGAGGACAACTTGTGAGTCTGTCCAAAAATGCTCTTCATCTATTTTCAATTCCAATTCTTCTTTCAGAAACTGACTTACTGATGCTGAAACGACTGCTGCCGTTAGTTCGAGTCTTGGTATTGTCTGAATATTGTTGGGTGCGACTCTGGCCTTTCCCATAACTAGGGCACAGTATATCTTTCCTTCTCCTATTACTCTGATGTAGGAGCACTGACCATAACCATAACTACTGGCATCTGAAAAGTGCTGAAGTTCTATTTTCTTGTACTTTCTGAAATCATGAGGTACAAAACATCTGGGTATCCGAATTTCTTTCAAATTTTGCAAGTCTCTTATCCAACTCTCCCACCTTGGCCTCAAGCCTGCAGGTATGGGTTTGTCCCATCCCAACTTCTGTCTGCATAATTCTTGCAGTATTTCTTTTGCTCTGAGGATTACTGGTGCCAAAAATCCCAACGGATCATATATTGAGGCTACTGCGGAAAGAATGGTACGTCTAGTTGGAACTTTCTCTTCCATGGATATTTCAAAGAAAAAATTGTCGTTTTCTACATTCCATCCCAATCCCAGTACATTCTGAACTGGAAGAGGATCATAGTTAAGATCCACATTCTTCATTGTTGATGCACGTTCGGAGTCACTGATGGATTCTAGTACCTCTCTGTCGTTTGAGATGAATTTGTGAAGACGCAGGTTTCCTTTTGAGCATAACTCTTGGCTCTCTCTCACCAATTGAATTGCCGATTCTGAGGATTCTAGGCTTATAAGACCATCATCTACATAAAAGTTTTTCTTCAAAAAATTTGCTTCTGATGGACAATCCTTTTCATTCTGATTGGCCAGATACTTCATACCATAATTAGCACAACCTGGGGAGGATGCTGCTCTAAACAAGTGCACTTTCATCCTGTATTCCGCTGGCTCTGTATCTGTATCTCCGTCTTCCCACCATAGGAACCTCAGGAAGTCTCTATCGTCTTCCTTCACATGAAATTGGTGGAACATCTTTTCAACGTCGCACATGACTGCTATGGGATACTTTCTGAATCTACAGAGTACTCCAGGTACAGTGTTTGTAAGATCTGGTCCCTTTAGTAGATGATTGTTCAATGCAACATCATTGTACCTTGCTGAGCAATCAAAAACTACTCTGATCTTATCCGGTTTCTTTGAGTGATAGACACCTTGATGTGGGATGTACCACACTTCTCCATTTTTAGGCTGACCATCAACTTTCTCTGCGTGCCCTTCTTTGAGGATTTCTTTCATGAATTTCAAATAATCGTCTTTGAGTTTGGGATCTCTTCCCATCCTTTTCTTTAAGCTTTTCAATCTTGCCAGGGCAAGATCTCTGTTATTTGGCAGATGAGGTCGTTCTCTAAAAGGTAGGGGCATTTCAAGATAACCTTGTTGATTTTGCTGAATATTATCTTCTAGAGCTTGTACAAACTTTATGTCCTCTTGGGAGACATTCTTTTCATTAGAACTTATGTCTGCAAAGTCGGATTCTAGGATTTTGAGTACTTTCGCTGGACTTACAGTTGGTAACTCTTGGACAGATATTCTATGACACAATTCTGTCACCTGTCCTGAATCTGCAATCTGTCGTTTTCCTCCAACACCACCCCATCCTAGATCAGTTTGGACTGCGTAGGGTTCCCCCTTTCCTTCTGCGATAATCTTTCGTGGCACCAACGCCTCGGAACAATCGTAACCTATCAACAGTCCAACACCAAATTCCTTCAGCGGGGACATTTCATGAGATATGACAGATAGGTGTTCCCATTTGTTGGCTGTTTCACAGGTAGGTATGCAATCTCGATCCAGAGGTATGTCGTCTTTTGTATAAGCTGGAGGTAGATCTAATATGCAGTTTGAGTGGAGTCCTCTAACTCTCAGCCCTTTGACTCTTTGACTGTTCACCAATGTGTCTCTTCCTGTCATTGTGGTGAGTTTGAGTTTCACTGGTTCTGTGGCCACTTGTCATTTCTTGCAGATTTCTTGATCAATGAAGGTGACGTCACTCTGGGTATCCAGTAGCGCATAGGCGTATACCTTCTTGTTCTTCCTTTTAGGATTTGAATACACACTGGTACAACCATTGACGTGCCATTGATTTCTCTTTCTCTCACTCTGCAAGAGAATACTGTCGCTTTATTTTCTTCCTCAGTGTCCTTGGGCATTAAGGATTTCTCTTTCTTTGGACGTTCTTCATGTAGGATGACGTCCTTTACAAACGCTGCAAGTGGCCCTTTTCTTGCATTCTTTAGTAATATGGCCTTTTCTTAAGCATCCAAAACACAGATGATTATCAAACACAAACTTTTTCTTTTCATCTGGAGACCTTTCCTTCAATTGTTGGCACTTATGTATGGAGTGATTCTCTTCACAGAACATACACTTGAAGGTAGTCTGAAGACTTGTCGGTTCTGACTCTTTACTGATCCCAGTAGTGATGTTGAACCTGCTCTCATGGGCATCTGGACCTTTAGTAGCCGTGTTGGTTGCAAAGCTAGTTGCTCTTGCGCGTCTTATCTCTCTTGTAGGCCTTTCTTCTAAGGGTTTTAAGACATAAGATGCTGTTACTGGATTACACGCTATTCGTGCTTCCTCATTGACAAATTCAGAGAACTCTTTGAAACTTGGGAAGTTTTTGCCTTGATCTGTTTAGTCACATAGCGATTCCATTTAGAAGCCAATTGTTCTGGTAGCTTGGCTAGCATCCTGTGGTTTTCTAGATAGTCGTTCAATACTTCTAGTCCTTGAACATGTGGGATAGCGTTGCTGCATGCTTGCAGGAAGTCGCCATACTCTTGAAGCTTGAAGTGTTCTTTAGGACCTATTTTAGGCCAGTTTATCAACTTCTCTCTGAAAGCTCTTTGCACTAAGAAGGGATGACCATATCTTGCATTTAATTTTTCCCAAGCTTGCTTGTAGGCTTCTTCATCTTTCCTATAGAAGTTACCTTCAAGAACCTTTTTTGCTTCTCCGCCAGTATACCGCTGGAGGTAGAATAACTTGTCCACTGGACGGGAGCAATGATGTTCAATGATCATTTCAAAACTTGCCTTCCACTCTATAAACTTCAGCATGTCTCCGGAGAATACAGTAGGTTCCGGAACAGGAAGTCTAGTGAGAAATATTCTCTGAGGTTTCGTCGGGTCAACAGTTGTAACATCCTCGTGACCACTGCCATGACATATGGGAGTTGAATTATCTGGTTCTCTTTTTCCACTTTGTTCTGAATCAGGTGAGTCTCTCTTCTTTTCTCTCTGAGCAGGGATGGAAGGACTATGACTTATTTCTTCACTACATGCTGGAGATTTCCTTCCATTTTCCTGGGCATAAGGAAGAACGTAGGAGTCAGCTTCTCCACTTAGCACTGATTTAGATCTATGACTACCCTGATTCGTATCCTCTTTGTGCACTCTGAGTCTGGCTTCTATAATCCTAACTTCCTTCTGCCTTTCCAGACTTTCCATTTCGGCTTCCATTTTATGGCGCTGAGCTTCCATTTTATGGCGCTGAGCTTCCATTTTGGCTTCCATTTTATGGCGCTGAGCCTCCATTTCAGCCATCCGTAGACGCTGAGCCTCAATGGCAGATTCCATCTCAACTTCTGCTCTTTTGGCAGCGAGTTGTTCAGCTAATTCCTTTCTTTTGGCTGACGTACTTGAGAACTCTGTTATGTGGCTGGTGCTTCTGCTAGTGATGGAAGTCAGACTTGAGATTGTGGTTCCTCCTAAGGACCTAGCATAGTCTTTCATGAAGAGCTCATTCATTCCCTTTCATGCCTTGACTTCATCATACTTTGCTGCAGATGATAGTTCTCTCATAAGCTTCACTAAATCCCTAGTGACTGCGGTACATGTATCCATGTTCCTTACAATATGCTGGGAGGGTGTCAAGGACGACCGCAAGTTGACATATGCTGTCATAAGCTCTGACTCAGAATCTTCTACTGTCTCTATCATTTCACTCAAATTCTCCTTTATGCTTTCTTGTTTTAGCTTTCTGCGAATGTCTATGGTGTACACTTTCCACCTCTCATACATTCGGGCGAACTTTTTTTTCTCTCAGTGCTGCCTCTTGCTCCAAATTTTCTAGCACCTTTTGGGTCGGTTTTCTGTCCCATGATGAATGTCTTAGTTCACCTGTTTCAGCTATATTTGTTTGGGGCGAGACTACCGTTTCATTGCACCTTTCAGATACAGACCGGTTTGCTTGCTCTTCACCTTCTACCATATCTATCATTGCATCCGCTAACAGTGGGGTGGCAATGCTAGGCTCAGCCATTTCTGAATGCTATAACAATTAATATGAAAATAAGGACCTGTCACTTTAAATGCAATACTAACAAATGCAAGAATAAATTACTTTCACTTTACATGTAATAGCACCTGTCCTGCCTTCTCTGCAGTTATGAAAGGGTTACAGAGGGTAACAGGCAGTATAACCTTTGATGTCCACACAGTAACGAGTCGATGATTGATAACCGATGATCTTTTACTGATAACATGTGAACATAGTACATGAAGTGTGAATGGTAAAACTGGAATACAAACAGAATAAAACAGACATGAGTACATATCTAACTACCTAGCTATATGCATAACATTCAGCAGTACATAAGAGGGGTACTTACAGACTTTGGGGGTCTAATCGAGCCCATATATGAAGAGGGAACAGCATCCCACATCTACTCGCATCGTAGAATTTCTTCAGTCTGGAGAAATGAGCTCACCTCCTCCCAAGCTAGCAAACAGGAAGTCCCTGGCCTTAAAGGGGACAGGCACTGCTGAATGCTAGAGAATGCCTTGTGTAATACAAGGCAGCACACTCCCCACCTGGCATAATAATGATATGCCACTATTAAACTCTTGGAAGGAGTAAAACAACTTCCGTGATGGGCCTAAGGTACACCATAGGGGTGCCCCGTTTTACTACTCTGACCACTACTTTCCTGACTCTGCTATTACTGCTAGCATCAGTCCCCACAATGAGTCCAATTGGCCACTCGTTCCTGTGGGCCTGAGAGTCTTTTAGTAGAACAACATCTCCAACTTGTAAGTTGGGCTTATCGGCTTGCCATTTGTTGCATGGTTGGAGGGTCATCAGGTACTCCTGCCTCCATCTCTTCCAGAAGATATCGGCAAGGCTTTGAACTTGTTTCCATTGCTTGGTGTACAAGTCTTTAAGATCAAAGTCCCCGTTGGGAGCTGTCACCATCTCCATCTTCTGGGTCAGCAGCGTTGCCGGTGTCAAGACGGCTGGCATCTCTGGGTCAGTAGACACTGGGACCAAAGGTCTGGCGTTCATGATAGCCATGACTTCAGCCATCAGCGTGGTTAAGACTTCGTGTGTGAGACGAGTAGATCCAATCTTTAGAAGCATTGCATCTAGAATGCGACAAGCTACTCCAATCATCCTCTCCCAAGCTCCTCCCATATGTGAGGCATGAGGAGGATTGAAGATCCAATGCATCTTTGGTTTTGAAGATAGTTACTTGTCTCTGAGTCTGTTGCAACGATCTTCAATTCCTTGCAGGCTCCAATAAAGTTTGTGCCACAGTCAGAACGAATCTGTTTTGCTGGTCCTCGAATGGAGAAAAATCTTCTCAAGGCATTGATGAAGCTTGAGGTAGATAGAGACTCAATTACCTCAATGTGAACTGCTCTGGTACTCATACACGAGAAAAGAACAGCCCAGCGTTTGCTCTCTGCACTGCCTCCTCTCGTCTTGCGAGAAGAAATGTTCCAAAGACCAAAAACGTCCAGGCCCATATTTGTGAATGGAGGATCTGAAGCCAGCCTGTCTGTAGGTAAGTCTGACATCTTCTGGACTTCAAGTTTTCCTCTGATTTTCTTGCAAGTTACACATTTGTTAATCACACTGGAGACTAGTCTTTTACCTCCTAGGATCCACAATCCAGCTGAGCGGACTGCTCCTGTAAGGGACCGCCCGGCGGTACTACTAGCACTCCACTGAATAGGCGTCCCCAGCGCACGGAGTCTAAGTCCCAGGGTGCTTGTTCACCAGGGCCCCTGATGGTGGGGATGGACTTGGGGCTCCCTGAGACCAGGTCGTGACTACCGGGTGCGTCCGTCAGTGGTAGTAGTATGCGCAAGGGGCTCCCACGGGGAAGAGTCTGATGTGAGGAGGTCAGAAGACCCCACTGCACGGGATGGATGGATGGATGAGCAGGGTCAGACGGGCCGGGTCGGTAACAGAGAGGGCGGCAAGGTACAAGGCAGCGGGCATAGAATGGTCGGGTCACACGCCAGGTCAGCAACAGCAGGTCAAATCCAATAGGGGGCATTCAGGAGAGAGGTCAGGCAAAGCAAGGGTCAGAACAGGCGAAAACAGCAAGGTCAGGTTCAATCCGGGTCAATAACTTACAGGGTACAGGTTCACAGGATTCAGAATGCAGGAAAGACCAGAAGGCACTGAATGACAGCTCAGGGTCGTTTAAATATCCCGCCCTGCGCTGCCATTGGTGCCCAGCGGGCGGCCGCGGCTTCTACTGCGCATGCGCGAACTCGAACGCCGCGGCCGGCCCGGAACCAGTGCTCGAGTCCCTGCGCCGGGCGGCATACTGCGCCTGCGCCGGGACCAACGCGGCGGGGATCGAGGGGATCCCTGACATTGCCCCCCCCCTACGGGCAACCTCCGGATGCCCATCCGATCTCTCCACCACGGGTGATCGCGAAAGAACCTCCGGACAAGTCTGGGTGCATGGACATTATGGGCTGGTTCCCAAGAATTGTCCTCAGGACCATAGCCCTTCCATTTGATAAGGAATTGGGTCTGGCCTCCCCTCCTTCGACACTTCAGGATTGTTTCAACCTCAAATTCTTCTTCTCCTTCGACCGTTACCGCTTCCGGGGGTCTAGATTCCCGGTCAGGGAAGGCATCTGGGACCACAGGCTTCAGAAGGGACACATGAAAGACCGGGTGGATCTTGAGCGTGTCAGGGAGGGCGAGTTCATAGGCTACTTCGTTAACCATCCGTTTAATGCAGAAGGGGCCTATAAATTTGGGTCCCAATTTCTTCGATGGGCAAAGCATCTTTAGATTGGACGTCGCCAGCCAAACCTTCTCCCCAGGCCGCAATACCAGATCTCCTCTCCGTTTCCTGTTGAATGCTTTCCTGTAGTCTTCCTGGGCCCGACTGATGGCCACTTGAAGCTTCTCATTGTTCGCAGCGAAGAACGTTACCACATCTTGTGTTGCTGGTACTGGGCATTCCGACACCAAATCCGGGAGGAAGACTGGGTGAAAGCCATAGTTGGCGAAGAACGGGGACTGCCCTGTTGCTGAGTGGCGGGCGTTGTTATACGCAAATTCCGCTAAAGGAAGAAGTGGCAGCCAGTCATCTTGAGTAAATGAGGTATAGCATCTCAAATATTGCTCTAAGGTCTGATTGGTCCTTTCGGTTTGACCGTTAGTTTGAGGGTGGAACGCAGAAGAGAGAGATAATTTGATGTCCAGGGCTTTGCACAGTGCTCTCCAGAATCTGGACGTGAACTGGACCCCTCGGTCCGAGACAATGTCTTCGGGGACCCCATGCAACCTGACTACCTCACGAATGAAGACTCGCGCGGTCTCGGCCGCCGAGGGGGTCAGTGCTATTAGGTCCTCTAAAGTCTCAGGTACCTCCACCCGGGCGAGCTCGTCTTTCAGGCCGTCTGATAGGCCAACACGGAACTGATGCAGGAGTGCGAACTCGTTCCAGCGAGTATCCCCCATCCACCGCCTAAATTCAGATGCGTACTCCTCCGCCGCTCGGCGGCCTTGCCGGAGTGTGTACAGAGTAGCTTCAGCAGAAGCTGCCCGCTGCGGGTCATCATAAAGGATGGCCATAGCATCAAAAAAACTGTCAACCGAACCAAGGTGAGGGTCATTTTTTCCCCGTAATCGATGGGCCCAGTCTTGGGGTTCACCCTGCAGGAGGGATATGACGAACCCCACCTTCACGGATTCAGTCACGAAGGTTCGGGGTTGTAGCTCAAAATAGAGGAGGCAGGACTCGCGGAATGCTCTGAACCGTGTGCGGTCCCCGTGGAAACGTTCTGGTAAGGGTACTCGGGGGTCGGCCGCCGGGAGTGGTGCGAGTGCCCCAGACACCAGCACAGGGGCTGCTGGAGGTGTGGGGACCGCGGCCTGTGGGGCAGGAACGGATATAGTGCAGGCCTGGAATTGAGTTTCAATCTGCTGACATCTATCCTGCAGGGCCGATACGGCCTGTGTCAAATTGGATAGGTGCCTGCAGATCTCCTCCAGCGGCGAGGGACCTCCTCTAGACTCAGTCATGGCCTTCTGGTACTGTAAGGGACCGCCCGGCGGTACTACTAGCACTCCACTGAATAGGCGTCCCCAGCGCACGGAGTCTAAGTCCCAGGGTGCTTGTTCACCAGGGCCCCTGATGGTGGGGATGGACTTGGAGCTCCCTGAGACCAGGTCGTGACTACCGGGTGCGTCCGTCAGTGGTAGTAGTATGCGCAAGGGGCTCCCACGGGGAAGAGTCTGATGTGAGGAGGTCAGAAGACCCCACTGCACGGGATGGATGGATGGATGAGCAGGGTCAGACGGGCCGGGTCGGTAACAGAGAGGGCGGCAAGGTACAAGGCAGCGGGCATAGAATGGTCGGGTCACACGCCAGGTCAGCAACAGCAGGTCAAATCCAATAGGGGGCATTCAGGAGAGAGGTCAGGCAAAGCAAGGGTCAGAACAGGCGAAAACAGCAAGGTCAGGTTCAATCCGGGTCAATAACTTACAGGGTACAGGTTCACAGGATTCAGAATGCAGGAAAGACCAGAAGGCACTGAATGACAGCTCAGGGTCGTTTAAATATCCCGCCCTGCGCTGCCATTGGTGCCCAGCGAGCGGCCGCGGCTTCTACTGCGCATGCGCGAACTCGAACGCCGCGGCCGGCCCGGAACCAGTGCTCGAGTCCCTGCGCCGGGCGGCATACTGCGCCTGCGCCGGGACCAACGCGGCGGGGATCGAGGGGATCCCTGACAGCTCCTTCAGTGAGGTGGTGACCTTGATGTGCAACTTGCTCGTGGTGGTGTCGTCAGGAGAACGGCAACGTGATGATTCTTGGGTATGACAAAGGGATGTTTTTCTAGAATAGTCGTATCAGCTGCGGGTAGACGACCTCCAAGTCTCATCACTCCATCTTCATCAAGGACAGGGTTCAACTTTTTGAGCGGGCTGTGTTTAGAAAGGTCTTCTTTCTTGAGAAGACATTGAATTTCTTCCTTGAAGGCTTCCTGCTGAACACATCTGATAATGGTGACATTGGCTTGCTCCAGATAGTCATTGTTACCCTGGTCAACACTGGCTGTTTTGCTGAAGGATCTGGCCAAGCAGATGAGTTTCCCTATGGCACGGATGTGTGACTTCCAGCTGGAAAAACTTTCGAACTTATATGAGCCAAGACCTTCTCTGGTGGTTAGAGTCTTGTAAACTGCAACTAGAGGTCTTACCTCTTTGTCTTGGTCTGGTTCTACAAGCTGAAAAGTTCCTTCCTGATCAGTCTCTTCAGTTTCTGGTCCAGTCAAGAAGGATGGACCTGTGAACCAGTTAGTCTGTTTGAGGATAGCAGCTGGTACCAGTCTAGTCCCATGGTCAGCAGGGTTCTTGTCTGTACTGATGTAATGCCACTGTTCTGGACTTGTACACTTTCTGATACGTGTTACTCTGTTTGACACGTATGTGTAGAATCTTCTTGAAGCGTTGTGGATATAACCTAAAACAATCTTGCTGTCTGTGTAGAAGTTCACTGCATGGATCTCGATGTCCAGTTCTGCAATGAGTAAGTCTGCCATCTCCACAGCTAGGACAGCAGCACAAAGTTCTAAGCGTGGGACTGTGTGAGCAGGTCTTGGAGCCAGTTTGGACTTTCCCAAGATGAATCCTGCATGGCTTTGTCCCTGAGTGCCTATGACTCTAAGGTAGGCTACAGCTGCTATAGCCACGGTGGATGCATCTGAAAACACGTGTATCTCTCTTCGTTTTGTAGCAGACAAAGAAACAGAGACGTATGGTCTTTGGATGCTAAGTCGCTCAAGCTCCAGCAAAGAGTCTTTCCACAACTTCCACTGCATTTCTTTCTCTTCAGGTAGAGGTGTGTCCCAATCACTTTGTTCTAGCTCAGTTGTAATCTCTCTCAAAAGAGCTTTGCCTTGCATGGTGATGGGTGCTACGAACCCCAAGGGATCGTAAAGACTGTTGACTGTAGACGAGACACCTCGCTTTGTGAAAGGCTTCTCTTCCCTGGATACTCGGAAGGTGAAGCTGTCAGTTTTCAAGTCCCAACTAAGCCCTAAGCTTCTTTGAAGGGGTGGTGAATCTGTACCTAGATCTAGGTCTTTGAGGTCTTTTTCACGGTCTTCTGCTGGGAATGCTTCCATGACTTTGCTGTTGTTGGAAGTCACTTTGTGCAGTCTTATGTTAGATTCTGCTAGCAAGTCTCTAGTGCTTTTCAAAATGTCAATGGCTTCTCCACTACTGGAGAAGGAAGCAAGTCCATCGTCTACATAAAGGTTTTTCATAACAAATTGTTTGGCTTCAGGGTTGTGTCTGTCACCTTGCTGCGCTGCTCGTCTCAAGTTGTAGATAGCGACAGCTGGTGAGGGACTGTTCCCAAACACATGTACTTTCATTCTATACTCTATGATACCTTTGTTGAGGTATTTGTCTTCATACCATAGGAACCTCAGGTAGTCTCTGTGATCTTCACGGACAAGGAAACAGTAGAACATCTGCTGTACATCTGCTGTTACTGCAACAAGTTCTCTTCGAAATCTGATAAGGACTCCAAGAAGCGTGTTGTTCAGGTCTGGTCCGTTGAGAAGTACATCATTAAGGGAAATACCTTCATGCTTTGCACTGGAATCAAATACTACACGTATCTGACCTGGTTTTTGAGGATGGTACACTCCGAATATTGGCAAGTACCAGCGTTTTTGTGTTTCATGCAGTGCTGGTGCTTTTTCAGCTTGATCATTGTCAAAGATCTTCCGCATGAATTCTTGGAAGTGTTCTTTCATGTCTGGCTTTCTTTCAAGAGTGCGCCGTAATAGCGCAAGGCGTTTCTCTGCTTGCACTCTGTTGTTGGGAAGATGATGCCGTGGTGTACGGAATGGTAGTGGGGCTACCCAACTGCCTGCTTTGTCTTTGAAGACTTCTCTGTCTATGATCTCAAGGAAGAGGTTATCTTCAACAGATGGTGCTAGTTTGTCATCATCTTGAGTTCTCTCAAACACTTTGTGGCTTAGCTGATCTGAATCCTCAGCTGAGGCTGCATCTTCCAGGAACCTCTGGGTGTTCTGGGGATGTGTTGGGTTAAATAGTTTCTCTTTAACCTGCATGCTGTTGTTACATGGGCAAAGACATGATGTGCGACCGTTCTGCGGCAGATTTGTTCTGTAGACATTCACCTTTGGGGGTTTGTGAAGTCCGTCCAGACATACATCTCCAACGATAACCCATCCAAGATCAAGACGTTGAGCAAATGGTGCATTGTGCGGCCCATTGTATTGTTCTCTGACCTTGTGCACTCTCAGTATGTCTCTTCCTAGTAGAAGGATGATTGCAGCATCTGGGTTGAGTGTTGGGATCTTTTCTGCTATTCGCATGAGATGAGGGTAGTGACATGCCACTTCAGGTGTGGGAATCTCTGACCTGTCATCTGGTATCATGTCACATTCTATGAGTGTAGGAAGAGTCAGCTGCGTCTTTCCATCTAATGACTCGATGGTGTAGTTGTTTGCTCTTCTCCCTGATGCCTCTATAACTCCAGAACATGTCTTCAAGGTGTATGGAGTTGAACTTCCTTTGTCACCGAAGAGGTCGAAGAACTCTGTCTTTGCTAGAGACCTGTTGCTTTGTTCGTCTAGGACTGTATACATCTTCACTGCCCTTTCTCTGAGACCGTTGGGATACACTTTGACTAAGCATATCTTGGAGCATGATCTAGAGAGTCCTGGTTCTCTACAGATCTCAGTACACTTTGAAGTTATCGCTGGTGTTGCACTTTCTTTTTGCTCCCCACCATGATCTTCTTGAGTTGCTGGAATTTCTGATTTCCATGGTGGTGGTCCTGGGTGCAGTGCTGACAGATGTCGGTCATTGTTGCATTCTGTGCACCGTATTTCTCTCTTAGTCTTTTGCAAGATGTTGCATTGAGGCGCAGCATCTGAAACAAATGTGATTGTCTTTAAGGTAAGTCTTGCGCTCCTCTAATGTCTTACTTCTGAAACTGCGACAATTTCTTAGTGGATTAGGCTTGTTGTGTATTGGGCACTGTTTGTCTGGATCCTCAACTTCCTTGCTTGTGTTGTCTTCCTGATTGGCTGCAGCCTCAGGCGGGACTTCTGTCTTCCGCACAGACACTGTTGCTCTGCGTTCTTTGTAGTGTACTGGCGGCGGCTTCTCTGTCCTTGGGGCGCTTGCAACTCTCTTGTTCAGGAAGGCAAAGCTTGGGTCATTGCGTGTCTTAGCTTGGTCTACAACGAATTCAGCGAGGAAGACAAACGGTGGAAATGCAACTCGATAGTCTTTCTTGTATCTGGATGCTTGAGAGACCCACCTTTCTTGCAGGTTGAAAGGGAGCTTCTCGATTATGGGCTCTACTCCACGTGCTGTGACTAAGTATAAGAGACCTGGCAGAGTTCCACTAGTCTTTGCTGCTTCTATCTCTAGGAGTAGGTGTCCGAGCTCTCTCAGCTTCTGATTGTCTTTGTTTGTCATTTTCGGGCAAGTTTCAATTTTCTTTAAAAGTGCTTCTTCAATTACTTCAGGTGACCCATAGCAGTCTTCCATTCTCTGCCAGACCATCGCAAGTCCTGCTGTTGCATCATGGACATGCACTGACCTGATTCTTTTGGCCTGCTCTGAGGACTCTGGTCCTAGGTATTTGGCGAGTAGGTCGAGCTTCTCTTTGTCTGTCAGCTCTAAGTCTTGGGTGCTGCTTAGGAAGGATGACCTCCAGGCCCAGTAGTTTTCAGGACGATGGTCAAATTTCAAGAGACCAGTGCTCACCATCTCATGGCGCATCAGGTATTTTGACACGTCTGTAACTCTTGCTGTGTCAGGTGTGTTTGTTCTGGGTACAAACACGGGACTGCTGGCTGATAGTGACTGATGGGTTCGTTGAGGTATTTTACTAAGTCTATTTTGGTCAGATGGTTGCTCTCCTCTATTGTAGTCTAGATCGGGTCTTGCACGAGGAGAGGTTATATCGCCATCTACTTGGTTTCTTAGCGTGTTGGCGGTTTGGTATCTGAGCCTGTGATTGGTTGACTTATCACGTGGTGGTTCAGGTTCAGTCTTGTAATGATGCGTAACATCAAAGCTGTCTGCTCCCAACTGGGTCTTTGATGGTTTCGGTGCGTCACTAGGCTGTTTATCAGGGTATAGGGTTGCTTGTGATTGCACGTACTCACGGGTGCGTTGGAATGTACTGAGAGGTGTTATCGGGGTTTCCAGTACATCGCTCTCTACAAACTGAATATCTGCAGCTCTCGTGAGAACTTCAGCTTCAGCCATGGCTGCTGCAGCTATTTTCTGTTGCTGAAGTACTGTATGTGTAAAGAGGCTTGTACTTCTGCCTTTCTCCTAAGCGTTTCTGCTTGACTCTTCTGCTGCTCTTCATCTAGGTAGCCTTGCTCTTTCATAAGCTCTGCTTCCCATATGGCATAGAAGGCCATGGCGCATGCGGCCTCAGCCTTGGCTTGTGCCCTGGCGGCGATAGCGCTGACTGAAGACAAGTTTGTGACGCCAGAATGTCTGGAACTTGTATGCTTACTCCTGGCTGCCCCAGCCCTTACTGATGACAAGTCTGTGACGTTTGAATGTTTGGAGCTCATGCTTTTACTTCTGGTTGCTCCAGCACTGACTGACGATAGGTCTGTGACATTTGAATGCCTGGAACTTGAACGCTTAGATCTGGCGGTTTCTGCTTTGGCTGATGACAGATCCGATTTGTTATAAGTTCTCGGCGTGCTGCATTGTGACCTAGTTTCCAGCGTACTGTGCATATTTTCTTCCTGTTCGCACGAGATTTTAGGAAGGGTTAATTTAGTGATATCTTTCATATCTTTCTCTGCGTCTGCGTGCTGCATTGTGCTTGAGTGGAGTACACAGCGTGTTAATGATGATGACTGTTTGTCTGTTCAGCACGCAAAGCTGAGTTGGTTTCACTTTGCTATGCCTAGACTGGCTGTGCTGTGGGGATTTCACACACACGTGCTGCTGTATTAACAGTTAAGAGTCTTTTCTGTGTTGTGGGGCTTGCTGTAGCATTTTCACACAATGTGCTCTAAAGTAACCGTGTAAGTCTTTTTACTGTCCTGCCTTCTCTGCAGTTATGAAAGAGTTACAGAGGGCAACAGGCAGTATAACCTTTGATGTCCACACAGTAATGAGTCGATGATTGATAACCGATGATCTTTTACTGATAACATGTGAACATAGTACATGAAGTGTGAATGGTAAAACTGGAATACATAAAATAAACTTATATATAAATATATATATAAAATCGAGCGCAGTATGAGGATGTAGATGTAGATGTAGATAGGGTAGCTGCTGGCACTAAAAGGCACCTCGTGAACCTCCAGAGTAATGGTAAAATATGAAAGTGCAGCGCTAACTTAAACAATGATTATACATAAGATAGATCCCATTTGAATGTGGATCGGCAAAAAAGACGGCGTCAGTTCATCAGATGTGCTAAATACGTATACAGTCTCCAACACTTGAAGAGCCAGGGATAGTAGATATCAGAAATGATAAAGAAAAGCCAAGTAATGCACTGACCAGATAGCGCAAGTTAAAGCGCATGGGACATTTAAGACCTGTCCCTGGTACTCAGCCACTGTATCACTGGAGCAAGGCGGTGTCATCTATAGGGTGACCACTAGATGTCATCTGTCCAGATGGAAGCTGTGTCCAGCCACTGTGTTGATGGATCAGGTGGGTGTTGTCTGTAGGGTGACCACTAGATGTCATCGGTTCCAGGAGAAACTGTATCACGGATCCAGGGATGTCACTGCAGATGTGTTCTTGTTAGGCACAATCCCAGGACCTACTGGATTTACAGGCTCCCCAGAAATAAAGAGCCCGTGGAAAAAGGCCTCAAATAGTGTGATAACGTTTATTTAAAATTGAACAATCAGAAAAGAACTTACTTAGCAAAGGTACAGCACCGTTATTGCCGGTTCGCGCATGCGCGAACGGCCGATCGCTACTGCGCATGCGCGAACCGGCAATAACGGTGCCGCCGCATTGCGGTGTTTTTGGCGCCTTTTTAGGTTTAAAACACCACACTTAACACTGGCACAGTCCCCTCTGATGATGTGTACTTACACGATACGCGTTAGGGAAGTGCCAAGCTATGTTTATCTTATGTACATGTACCTCCGGTCTGGCCGTTTATAAGCAGCTGTACCTTTGCTAAGTAAGTTCTTTTCTGATTGTTCAATTTTAAATAAACGTTATCACACTATTTGAGGCCTTTTTCCACGGGCTCTTTATTTCTGGGGAGCCTGTAAATCCAGTAGGTCCTGGGATTGTGCCTAACAAGAACACATCTGCAGTGACATCCCTGGATCCGTGATACAGTTTCTCCTGGAACCGATGACATCTAGTGGTCACCCTACAGACAACACCCACCTGATCCATCAACACAGTGGCTGGACACAGCTTCCATCCGGACAGATGACATCTAGTGGTCACCCTATAGATGACACCGCCTTGCTCCAGTGATACAGTGGCTGAGTACCAGGGACAGGTCTTAAATGTCCCATGCGCTTTAACTTGCGCTATCTGGTCAGTGCATTACTTGGCTTTTCTTTATCATTTCTGATATCTACTATCCCTGGCTCTTCAAGTGTTGGAGACTGTATACGTATTTAGCACATCTGATGAACTGACGCCGTCTTTTTTGCCGATCCACATTCAAATGGGATCTATCTTATGTATAATCATTGTTTAAGTTAGCGCTGCACTTTCATATTTTACCAAAACTGGAATACAAACAGAATAAAACAGACATGAGTACATATCTAACTACCTAGCTATATGCATAACATTCAGCAGTACATAAGAGGGGTACTTACAGACTTTGGGGGTCTAATCGAGCCCATATATGAAGAGGGAACAGCATCCCACATCTACTCGCATCGTAGAATTTCTTCAGTCTGGAGAAATGAGCTCACCTCCTCCCAAGCTAGCAAACAGGAAGTCCCTGGCCTTAAAGGGGACAGGCACTGCTGAATGCTAGAGAATGCCTTGCGTAATACAAGGCAGCACAGCACCAAAACACAGGCAATAAATGACTTTCACTTTAAATACTTCAGAGTCATATACTATAACTGTCTCTCTTTTTATTAAAAGTCTGTATTCTCTTGAGCACAAAAATGTCTCTTGCAGAAACCTATGTGCGTAAGTGAGTAATAAAGGAAAGCTCTGGCCTTAATTGAAAAGCAGGATACCGTAGTCTGAAGGTTGCAGAAACAAACGTCAGTCCTAAAGGAGACTTTTCTTTTCTTGATGCCGTGACTTGCGATGCTCTGCGGTGACTTGCGATGCTCTGCGGTGACTTGCGACTAGTATCGTGAACTTTCTGCATGCAACACATGATCTCTTGATGGATTGCGGTGCGGGCACTCTAGCTCTGGACTCTAGCCCTCCCCCCATGCATCTCTTTCTCTCTCTAGGTGTGCAGGAGGTTTGGCGCTCTTTCTCTGACTCTCTTGCCTTTGCCGGTATGCCACTTTAAGAGTCGGCTGCAGTCTGACTAATGCACACGTGCTATGGCCTGTATTGCTGCTCCGCTGAGGTGTCCCCGCGTGGCGGTATATGCTGGCGCTCTGTTTCTCTAGTGTACTCTTTACTGTGCAAGTTGAGGAGCGCTGTTGCTTGACCTCTGAGGGTAATAGTTCCACTGTGGCAGGCGCAGCACCCTTTGGTGCCTTGTGCGCTGTGGCATTAGAACAATTATGCAATTGCTGTTTCTTTGTTTGATTAGACTGACTTTACTCTGTAATTCCTCCAAGGCCCTCTATGGATGCAGTAGGTTTAAAGAGCACACCGAATACTTTAGTTAACTTCTTTAATAACTTCAATCTTCTTCATATAACACTGCTTACAATGGCTTGTTTTGTTTATCTTACAGTGACTTATTTCTTTCATATTACAATGGTTTAATTCGGTGGATTATATCGATAACTTATTTCATTCTGTATATTTCAATAGATTCGTTAGCTTATGTCGTTAGATTATTTCGATAAATTCGGTGGAACTACAAGTAAACACATACAACAGATTTTACAGACAGATCTACCTGCACTGTTAAACAATAGAGGAACACACAAGTGCATTAAATACCTATTTGGCCTTCTCTGTTTCCATAAAGCTTCTCTGACTGGAACTTGTCTGTTTCCTCTTCTGTCTGGTGAGCATGTGTCTCTAGAACAATCTAGCAGGGAGTTTTACACAGGCATAAATGTGAAACTGGCTGGGATTGGTTAAGGCTCTGTACAGTGTGAGGCTGGCTGTGATTGGCTCAGCTCTATACTAACTCTTAAAGGCATATTTTCCTTTTCTGCTAACACAATGAATATATAAATGTCATATAACATTCAAAGACATAAATTACAGCAATGATTCTGCCTTTGGCTTTAACATATGTACATATACACTGTACTGAGGTTATTGGCAGGTTTGGTATACACATATATGTGAACCATATTAGCAACCTTGGACTGGTCTTAGCTGGCCAGCTACATCCAGTGATTGGCTTTCTGGATTGTTTAACAAAGCGCAATTGACCGCTCATTAACGGGGGGTCATACCTTTCTGGTAAGCCTTCTGTAGTAGTGGTCAGTGACAGGACAACTGTTCTTGGATTTCTTTTGTTTCATCGCATCCTATGGGAATTTTCTTTTATTTTTGGATGGAATATTTTTTTGACACATTTTTCACAGTTTTCTATCATTTGTAACTTTTTAAGCGCTGCACTTTTATGTATTTATTGTCCTGAGGTGTCTGTTTTACTGCTTCACCCAGAATACAGACTCCATAAGACAAGAAGTTTTACTGGCTAGATCACCAGGTGAAATAAAGGGGGAAAAAGCCTAAAAAAAATGCTGATGCAGCCACCTCACCTAAATTGTAATATATTACATATTTGTTTTGGGGTTTAATGCCTCTTCAATTTACTGAAAAGTGCAATATTATCTAAGTGTTTCCTTAAATAAATTGCTGACAATTCAAGTTTAGCACAGAAATGTGATAATCATATCCAATATTTACCTCAGACTCTTGTTGTTGTGTAGAGCCGGTATGAGTTTCCTCAATCCCTCACTCGGAATTCTACATGAACTTAGATTTACTTCTAGCTCTTTGCAGGATTGAAGGATAAAGGACAGCACAGAGCAGTCCAGAGGGCTGAGGGGGACATAAGAAAAGTCAATGTTGTTTGATCCAATACATTGTGACACCAGAGCCTTATTCCTGCTCTCATGGAGATAGTAGAATACATTAAGAAGATCTCTGTTGCCTCTTATGGATGTGTCAGGTCTTTGTTCTGGTATTTTCTTCTGGATCCAGGTGATGACATGTCTGGGAGCCTGAGCAGACAATTCTCCCACATGAGACTTTAACATGGATCTAGTAGTAGAGTCTGAGAGACCGCAGAGGAAACGGAGGAATATTTCTGCACGGCCATCTTCATAAGATTCAGTCTTATCAAGTGTTTTCTGTAATCTGTCAGCATTATAGTCAATAAAATGGACTAAAGCAGCAAAGAACTCCTGAAAAGTGAGATGTAAGAAGGTGTAATCCACATCAGGAGGCTGACCAGATTCCATCAGGAAAGATGAAAAGAGATGTTTATCATTTCTCACACTGAATGACTCCAGATGACGCTCATCAAATACAATCATGTGATTCATGACGCCATGTTCTGCCATCCGCCCCATAGATGTCAGCAGTTCCCGGGCAGTGTGAGCACCATCTGTATTCTGGCTGTGATTGGCCAGAATGTTGGAGACAAAAGTCACAAGGAGTTGTGTCACTGTTTTGGGTAATGATGTCATCAGCTGATCGGTGATTGTTGGTTGGGCTCTGAAGCACATTGATAACACTGTACAGATGATCCAGCAGTATGCTGGGATATAACAGAAAGTGTACAGCGTGTCATTCTCCTGCACATAATGAAAAGCCTTCTCTGACCATTCCTCATTTCCAAAGAAATTATTGAAGAAGATCCGTCTGTCTTCATGGAGAAATCCCATGATCTCCACTATTCTCTGGAAAACACCGGTATCAACCGATGCCAGTCTGGTTGGGCGGCTGGTCATCAGTACAGAGCAACCCTTAAGAAGACTCTGCCTCACCAAACTGACCGAAATTTCATCAAAATGTGTTCTCTGCTTTGGATTGGACAGTTTACTTGATCTGAAATCCATTTGGTGAATACTTTCATCTAAGCCATCAAATATAAACAGAAGTCTCTCTGGATCCTGTAAAATCTCTCCAATCTGACCCTCCAGATGTGGATATTGTTGAAGAATCATCTCCTCCAAGCTGACCTCTCCTAGTCTATTAAGGTCCCGGAATCTGAAGAAGAAGACAAAGGCAAATCTCTGGTAGTGTTTTCCAGTCACCCAGTCATAGACAAACTTCTGCATCAGTGTGGTCTTCCCTATTCCTGGCACTCCGCTCACCATTACTGCACGTGGTACACATTGGGACTGGAGGTTCCATCGGAACAGCCTATTGGAGGTAATGTGTTCCAGTCCAATCTGTGTTTCCTTCAAGCATTCCTCATGTTTTACCCCGGTCTGTATTAGCTCATTCTGGGGACGTTGCCGGAACTGATCAGTGGAGACTACAATCAGCTTCACATAACGCTCATTGATGAGGAATCTTTGTGGTTCCAGGGTAGTTCCTGGGGGTCTATGCTCCACTAGAGTCTCAGTCTTCTCCAACAGATGTTGTTTGTGCTTTTCCTGAATATCTGGGAATATAACGGAAATATTTTTGACTCAGATTAAAACAGTGCTAAAGACTTTTATTTTGTCAGAAGCACGTTGGAACAAATACATTTCACACAACAAAAAATGCTTTTGAAAAAACTGCAGATCATTTATAATATGTTCACATTATATTGCAGCTTCACCCTCTGGTTTCTTGTGCACCGTTTACCACACTTCTTGGCTCATTGAAAATGTGAATTAAAAGTCATGTGACCCTCTTGTCTAGATTTCCCATCAGGCATATTGATACTGCATATAGAAGTCCCATTGTGAGGTCTCTGCCTACATCAACATGCATAGGCAGCCCAAAAGGACATGTTTGGCAGCTGCTATCAATCACTTTTCTCCGGGGTAGAGTAGAGGCATGCCTACTGTTTGGTTTCCTTTTGGTCTCCAATGCAAACAATGTCTTCTGTGACTATTTTACCAAATAATACCTAAATCTGCTGGCACTGCATAACCCCTACACATAAAAATACGTGGAACACAAAGTATCCCTCAAATGCCCAGAATTGTTAATTGATCATACTGTATATGAATAAATGAAACAAGACGTGGGGACAATAGAGTTAATGCTGGTATTCGCAATCTGCCAAAAAGGTTGTCATGGTTGGTTGGAGGCAGACTGAGGGCTTGCTTTGCAACTCTGGTCTGAGCACCCCTGAAGAAGGTGACAGAGGAACAAGAAGCACGGGTGCCGGTAGCTTGGCAGCAGGTAACTGTCAGGAACAGAGACGTCATCAGGGGGAGCCAGGGGCATACACGATGAGGCAGAAGAGTGGTCAGGTAGCAGGCTGGGGTCAATACCAAAGAATCAGGCAGAGTGATGTCCAGTAGCAGGTCGAGGCCAGAACCAGGTAAGCAGGCAGAGTATCCTAATGCCATAGAGCATGGTCTGGAACTAGCCAGATCAGCAACGGGAGATCAGTCCGCACAAGCAGGAACACATGAACACAAGTCATGGGGGAAGTGAAGACCAATCAGCGATTAGCTGGGTCTCCATTAAATAGGCAGCTTGGTGCTAATACCCATGGATTGGAAGAAACTCACTGATGGTTACAGGAAGCCATTGATTTCAGTTATTTTTTCCAAGGGGAGTGCTACAAAGGATTAAAATGAGGGTGCCAATAATTTTGTCCAGTCAGCTTTTAGAGTTGTGTGGAATGTGTCCGATTTGGATTTTTGTTTCTCCACATTTTTGTGTCACGCCAGTACAAACAATAGGAATAAACATGAGAATGCCGAAACATTTGAAATGGCAACAATTACAACAATTTTCTGGGCGAAGTGGTATGTTATCTGACAGAAATGCGGGGGGGGGGGGGGACTAATATATATATATCAATCAATCAATATTAAAAAAAGTAGAAAGAATAAGAGTGCAGATTTCTAGCTTACTGCTTAACCTAAAGTGCACTAGTGCCGGGAGCTCCAAACTTTCTAAACAGAGGGCTGGTTTACTGTCCTTCAGACTTTAGGAGGGCCGGACTGTGGCCAGTGGGAGTAGAAAATGCCCCAGCGTCAGTAGGAGTAAAAATAAATGACATAGTGCTTGTAGTCAGTGGAAGGAGCAATAGTGTCCAGTCATTGGTAATAGTTGGAGGAATATTGTCCCACCTTTGGTGTCAGTGGGAGGAATAGTGCCCCACCATTGGTGTCAGTGGGAGGAATAGTGCCCCACCATTGGTGTCAGTGGGAGGAATAGTGCCCCACCATTGGTGTCAGTGGGAGGAATAGTGCCCCACCATTGGTGTCAGTGGGAGGAATAGTGCCCCATCCTTGGTGTCAGTGGGAGGAATAGTGCCCCATCCTTGGTGTCAGTGGGAGGAATAGTGCCCCATCCTTGGTGTCAGTGGGAGGAATAGTGCCCCATCACTGGTGTCAGTGGGAGGAATAGTGCCCCATCCTTGGTGTCAGTGGGAGGAATAGTGCCCCATCCTTGGTGTCAGTGGGAGGAATAGTGCCCCATCCTTGGTGTCAGAGGGAGGAATAGTGCCCATTCCTTGGTATCAGAGGGAGGAATAGTGCCCATTCCTTGGTATCAGTGGGAGGAATAGTGCCCCATCATTGGTGTCAGTGGGAGGAATAGTGCCCCGTCATTGGTGTCAGTGGGAGGAATAGTGTCCCGTCATTGGTGTCAGTAGGAGGAATAGTGTCCCGTCATTGGTGTCAGTGGGAGGAATAGTGTCCCGTCATTGGTATCAGTGGGAGGAATAGTGCCCCTTCATTGGTATCAGTGGGAGGAATAGTGCCCCATCATTGGTGTCAGTGGGAGGAATAGTGCCCCATCATTGGTGTCAGTGGGAGGAATAGTGCCCCATCATTGGTATCAGTGAGAGGAACAGTGCCCCATCATTGGTGTCACTGGGAGGAATAGTGCCCCATCATTGGTATCAGAGGAAGGAATAGTTCCACATCTGTGGTATTAGTTGGAGGAATAGCACCTAATTGTTTATATCAGTGGGAGGAATTGTGCCCCATTGTAAAAGAACTGACCCAGCCTGCGCTGAGTACTTCCGTTAGATTACCGCTTCCCCGTCCGAACATCGACAACAGACACCACAGCCGACCATACAAGACTAGACGACACCAGTCTTGAAGTAAACCAGGAGGTAGACTAGTTTATTTTTTATTATTATTATTATACAGGATTTATGGTGCCAACAGTTTGCTCAGCGCTTTACAATATAACGGGAGACAATACAGCAACAATACAGTTCAATACAAGAGGGATTTGAGGGCCTGATCCTTGGAGCTTACAATCTAGGAGGGAGGGGCTAGTGGTACAAAAGGTAGTAACTGTGGGGGATGGACTGAGGAATAGAAGATTCCATTATTAGCTGAGGGCAGGATAGGCTTCCCTGAAGAGAGAGGTTTTCAGAGATCACCTAATAGTGAGCAGAGTAGGCGATAGTCTGATAAATTGGGGTAGAGTGTTCTAGAGGATGGGGGAAGCTCTGGAAAAGTCCTGGAGATGAGCATGGGAGGAGGAGACAAGGGAGCTAGAGAGCAGGAGGTCTTGTGAGGAGCGGAGAGTACGGTTTGGGTGACATTTAGAGGCAAGATCATTGATGTAATTTGGGGCAGAGTTATAAATGGCTTTATACGTTATTGTTAATGTTTTGAATTTTATCTGTTGGGGAATGGGAAGCCAGTAGAGGGATTGGCAGAGAGGAGGACACTGAATGGAGGCCAGTGGAGGGATTGGCAGAGAGGGGTGGAGGACACTGAGTGGAGGCCAGCGGAGGGATTGGCAGAGAGGGGTGGAGGACACTGAGTGGAGACCAGTGGAAGGATTGGCAGAGAGGGATGGATGACACTGAATGGAGGCCAGTGGAAGGATTGGAAGAGAGGGATGGAGGACACTGAATGGAGGCCAGTGGAGGGATTGGCAGAGAGGGATGGCAGATACAGAACGGTTAGTAAGGTGGATGAGTCTGGCAGCAGCATTCATGATAGACTGAAGAGGGGATAGCCTGCGATGAGGTCGGCCAATGAGGAGGGAGTTACAATAGTCAAGGCGAGAGATAACCAGGGAGTGAATAAGTTGCTTAGTGGTTTCCGAGGTCAGGAACGGGCGTATCTTGGAGATGTTGCGGAGGTGAAGTCTACAAGATTTGGACAGTGATTGGATTTGGGGGTGAAAGGACAGATGGGAGTCCCTTGCACGCTTTGACGTCACGCCGCCGGATCAGGTGGTCCGGCGGCCACCCTATGTTTTCCACTGGTCAGTGTATTCAAGAGCTCATTATTACTCACAATCACCCTGTGCGTTTATGCTCATTTTGTTACTCTATTAATCTCTATCTAAATAAATCTTTACAATACTACACTATGAGCACTTTTATCTTTACTACTTGGCACTGAGCCTCCACACCTCAGCCCAGTATTCCAGGTACCTGCCCAGGCTGGAGAAAATTAGAGTATCAGACCAGACCATCATCCCTGGCACCTGCCATCTGAGCGACCGCCAGAGGATACTCCCACTACCAGGCTGTACCTTCACAGGACCTCCGGCTACATGAGATTTCTAAACACGCATTAAGATTGCGCTTCCAGTGAGTGGGCAATCTTTCTATACCTCCATGTCGGGATACTGGAATACACTCGTTTGGATTAAAGTCATATTTTCTTGGACTGTTTACCATTCAGTTTACAGGACTCCTTGTTTTTTAAATGATTTGCAATCTCGTGAGCAGTGAGTGAGGTACTGGGTGAATGTGGAGGTGGAGAAAGAGTTAAAAGTAGAGAAGAGACGACGAGGACTGGATGACAAGGTATTAATAAGAGTGACAAAGTAGGCTTGTTTGGCAGCATGGAGGGAGGAATTCTACGTCGAGAAAGCAGATTTACAGTCAGGTCCATAAATATTGGGACATCAACACAATTCTAACATTTTTGGCTCTATACACCACCACAATGGATTTGAAATGAAACGAACAAGATGTGCTTTAACTGCAGACTGTCAGCTTTAATTTGAGGGTATTTACATCCAAATCAGGTGAATGGTGTAGGAATTACAACAGTTTGCATATGTGCCTCCCCCTTGTTAAGGGACCAAAAGTAATGGGACAATTGGCTTCTCAGCTGTTCCATGGCCAGGTGTGTGTTATTCCCTCATTATCCCAATTACAATGAGCAGATAAAAGGTCCAGAGTTCATTTCAAGTGTGCTATTTGCATTTGGAATCTGTTGCTGTCAACTCTCAAGATGTGATCCAAAGAGCTGTCACTATCAGTGAAGCCATCATTAGGCTGAAAAAAACAAAACAAACCCATCAGAGAGATAGCAAAAACATTAGGCGTGGCCAAAACAACTGTTTGGAACATTCTTAAAAAGAAGGAACGCACCGGTGAGCTCAGCAACACCAAAAGACCCGGAAGACGACGGAAAACAACTGTGGTGGATGACCAAAGAATTCTTTCCCTGGTGAAGAAAACACCCTTCACAACAGTTGGCCAGATCAAGAACACTCTCCAGGAGGTAGGTGTATGTGTGTCAAAGTCAACAATCAAGAGAAGACTTCACCAGAGTGAATACAGAGGGTTCACCACAAGATGGAAACCATTGGTGAGCCTCAAAAACAGGAAGGCCAGATTAGAGTTTGCCAAACGACATGTAAAAAAGCCTTCACAGTTCTGGAACAACATCCTATGGACAGATGAGACCGACATCAACTTGTACCAGAGTGATGGGAAGAGAAGAGTATGGAGAAGGAACTGCTCATGGTCCTAAGCATACCACCTCATCAGTGATCATGGTGGTGGTAGTGTCATGGCGTGGGCATGTATGGCTGCCAATGGAACTGCTTCTCTTGTATTTATTGATGATGTGACTGCTGACAAAAGCAGCCGGATGAATTGTGAAGTGTTTCGGGAATATTATCGGCTCATATTCAGCCAAATGCTTCAGAACTCATTGGACGCCGCTTCACAGTGCAGATGGACAATGACCCAAAGCATACTGCAAAAGCAACCAAAGAGTTTTTTAAGGGAAAGAAGTGGAATGTTATGCAATGGCCAAGTCAATCACCTGACCTGAATCCGATTGAGCATTTCACTTGCTGAAGACAAAACTGGAGGGAAAATGCCCCAAGAACAAGCAGGAACTGAAGACAGTTGCAGTAGAGGCCTGGCAGAGCATCACCAGGGATGAAACCCAGCGTCTGGTGATGTCTATGTGTTCCAGACTTCTGCCTGTAATTGACTGCAAAGGATTTGCAAACAAGTATTAAAAAGTGAAAGTTTGATTTATGATTATTATTCTGTCCCATTACTTTTGGTCTCTAACAAGTGGGAGGCACATATGCAAACTGTTGTAATTCCTACACCGTTCACCTGATTTGGATGTAAATACCCTCAAATTAAACCTGGCAGTCTGCACTTAAAGCACATCCTGTTCGTTTCATTTCAAATCCATTGTGGTGGTGTATAGAACCAAAAATGTTAGAATTGTGTTGATGTCCCAATATTTATGGACCTGACTGTATATCCGGTGAACGCTTGGTGAGATTTGGTTTTACGACACATTCGCTCCAGCGCATGAATATGTTGTTTAAGATTTCTGGTGTGGTCAGTCTGCCAAGGTTGTAACTGTCGGGGCCTGATGTTTCGTGTTGTTAGAGGAACAAGTGAGTCCAGTGTGGATGACAGCGAACTGTTGTAGACAGCAGTATCCAGGTCAGGGCAGGATAGGGGAGAGATTCTGTCATAGAGTTGGTCAGTTGCAGAGTGGAAAGGAGCCGGGTTCAAGTTGTGAAGGTTTCTGCGGGTAATTGTTTGCTGCTTGGAGGGATAGGTGTTTGAAGATGAGGAGACTGTGAAGGTGATTAGATTGTGATCAGAGAGAGGAAAGGGGGTGTTTGTGAGGTTGTAGGGAGTGCAAAGATGGGAGATAACAAGGTCTAATGTATTCCCATCAGAGTGAGTGGAGGACTGTATACATTGTGCTAATGTAAAAAATGAGGTTAGGTTGAAGAGTTGAGATGTATCTGGGTTGTTGACATCAATTGGGATGTTAAAATCTCCGAGAATGATAGTGGGTAGTTCAGAGGAGAGAAAGTAGGATAGCCAGGCAGAGAAATCATCAAGAAAGCGGGACACGGGTCCAGGAGGCCGATAGATCACTGCAATCCTCAGAGAAATGGGAGAAAACAGCCGAATGCTGTGAGTCTCGAAAGAAGAGTAGGATAGAGAGGGAGGGTTAGGGAGGACATGAAAGGTGCTCAGTGGGGATAAAAGCAAACCAACTCAACCACCTTTCCGACCACTGGGTCTGGGTGAGTGGGTCCAGATGAGGCCTCCATAGGAAAGTGCTTCAGGAGAAGCAGAATCTGCTGCTTGGAGTCAGGTTTCTGTAGTTGCTAGTAGGTTAAGGGAGCGGGAGATAAAAAGGTCATAGACGGAGGTGAGCTTATTACAGACAGAGCGGGCATTCCACAGCGCACATGAAAAAGGGAGGGATGTTTTTGGGAACACGGGGACGGATATTAAATTGAGGGGATTGCGGCTATTCCCGGAAGAAGGAGGATGCCTGGTGTGGGGGTGAGATACTGGAGGACCAGGGTTTGGGGAGATATCCCAGAAACAATTGATTACTGTTCGTGATACTTTTTTTATTTGCACTAACATACAATTTTGAGGACAAGCTTTCGGGGAATGTCCCCTTCTTCAAGGTCCAAGCAGTACTATTACAAAGTTTTAGCAGAATGTTAGAAGAGATGTGGGGAATGAAAAAAAAACAAAACAAAAAACAAAAAAAAACAGAAGGAAACACACACAGATGTACACATCAATGGTTAGAAGACTAGGATTAGACTAGAGATAAGACACAGCAAAAGCAAAGACTGAGGGGGGGGGGGCAACACTCAACACTATTTGTTCTGAAATTAAGAGGAGTCAATGCATTG
Source organism: Staurois parvus (assembly GCF_062004578.1). NCBI lineage: Eukaryota > Metazoa > Chordata > Amphibia > Anura > Ranidae > Staurois > Staurois parvus. The sequence goes on from NW_028318797.1 coordinate 152,179, forward strand.
TTCTAGTTAAGAATGGAGTGAAGATAGGAGCATTTACCCAGTGAAAGCAGCAGTCAATGTGTTGTTCTAGTTAAGAGTGGAGTGAAGATAGGAGCATTTACCTGTGAAAAGCAGAAAAGGCCATTATTTGAACACAGATACAGGATACATACACTCAGGGGGCAATCCCCCCTCCCTGCATAATGACACAGAGGGCGGGGCAATCTATATTTAGTAACAAGAGACACACAGGCATTCAAACTTCACACCAGCAGTCAGTCCCATCAGGAGGGAGGGCTGCTGGAGACACCTTCCTATTTTTTTCAGCTGGAACTCTGCTTTAAGTCGCTCCAGTCTGGTCACATGATCCACTCCCAGTGCCAGTTTCAGTGTAAAGAAGGGAAAACTGACAATGGATTCCGCATAGTAAGCCCAAGTATGATGTCATCGCCCCACCTCTGCAAGCATTTTCGTTGCTCTCTTTACCCTGAAGGAGAGATCATGTGACTTGACCGGAGCAACTTCAGCACAGCTAAGTATAGATACCTTTCATTTTATAGGGCATTTAAAATAGGCAGAGAATGGGAGCGGGGGAAGGTTTAAGCTCAGTTAGGTTTTGACTGAAATTACACTTTAATATATTTACAGTTAAAGCAAATCTTCCAGCAATGATGTTAACCCCTCGCCCTCCTGACCAGGCCATTTTTTTGCGATACGGTGCTACATTATTTTAACTGACAATTGCACAGTCATGCAACGCTGCTCCCAAATTAAATTTGTGTCCTTTTTTTCCCTCACAAATCGAGGTTTCTTTTGGTGGTATTTGATCGCCTCTGTGTTATTTTTTGCGCTATAAATAAAAAAAGACTGACAATTTTGAGTAAAAAAACAATATTTTTTACTTTTTGTTATTAAACATGTCCAGTAAAAAAAATTATTAAAAAAAAAAATAAAAAATGTTGTCATAAATTTAGGCCAAAATGTATTCTGCTCCGTGTCTTTGATATAAAAAAAAAAAAAATCACAATCCGTGTAAATTACTGTAATTGGTTTACGTGAAAGTTTTATCATTTACAATTGTCAGTATATATACTAAAAAACATTTTCTGTAAAAAAAAAAAATCACAATCCGTGTAAATTACTGTAATTGGTTTACGTGAAAGTTTTATCATTTACAATTGTCAGTATATATACTAAAAAACATTTTCTGTAAAAAAAAAAAAAATCACAATCCGTGTAAATTACTGTAATTGGTTTACGTGAAAGTTTTATCATTTACAATTGTCAGTATATATACTAAAAAACATTTTCTGTAAAAAAAAAAAAAATCACAATCCGTGTAAATTACTGTAATTGGTTTACGTGAAAGTTATATCATTTACAATTGTCAGTATATATACTAAAAAACATTTTCTGTAAAAAAAAAAAATCACAATCCGTGTAAATTACTGTAATTGGTTTACGTGAAAGTTATATCATTTACAATTGTCGGTATATATACTAAAAAACATTTTCTGTAATGGCGGTGATCAGTGACTTATTGCAGGACTGCGGTGGGCATTCTGACATTCTGTATTGGTGTCACTGAATTGACATCCCCAGTGACACCAATACAGTGATCGGTGCTAATAAAAAGCACTGACACTCTACTAATGGCGCTGGGCAGGAAGGGGTTAACATGAGGGGCGATCAAAGGGTTAACTGTGTGCTAGGTGTGTTTTACTGTGGGGTATGCTTCACTGTAAGCACACTGCTTTGGATGGCTGTAGACTGCTTTGGATGCTGTTTTACTACTTGGGCTGTGTTTGTGCTTCACTGTACGCCTGCTGCTATGCAGAGCCATACAAAGCAGTGTGCGGGAGCTCACAGGGGAGAGATCTGTATTGTTTACATACAGGTCTCTCCCCTGTTGGAGATACTTGGTGATCACCGGTTGCCAGCGAGTAATCACCAGCTGGGACCCGGTGATTGACAACCGAGGACGCGAATGGCAGCATGGGTAGAGCGCACGTGCGCCCCCTACCCGGGTCTGCAAAATCACGTATATATACAAGTGATTTTGCACACCCATGCCGCCCTGTAGCAGTATTTCTGCTATTTGGCAGCACGGAACTGGCTAAAGTGTTTTGTTAGATAATAAATATTCATAGTTATTTTTTAACAGGTTATAGAGGGGCACATTTTGGGTCCTGTAATGGGATATGTCATTTTTTGAAACTATTTTCTCAATTTGTTGATCTGTATTATTATATTGAGCAATTAAATTATTCCATCATTTCTGTTTTCACATTATTTTTTTTTAGGACAGGATAATGGATTGCCATATTTCTCACAAGCCTTCTCAATGATGTCACATGGGCACTCCTCATTGAGCCCGGGTTCACATACATGCGGTGCGGTATATCGCATGTGATTCGCACAGGAACAACACCGCATTCCTGTGCAAATCACATGCGATTTCTGTGCGGTGCGATTGGAGTTGTGCATTTTGTATGGCTCTAATCGCAGTGCATCTGCACCAAAAACGTGGAGGACCCTTTTTTTTTGGTCTGCACTAGAATCGGATCGCATGGGTATTCACAGATTTTGGGGTGTTGTTAACTTAACATACACACCCGCAGCGGTTCGCATGAACGGGGTGCGATTCTGATGCGGTGCGGAATTCTCACAGAAAACGCTGCGCATCGGTGTGGACCAGGGCTGAACTTCTCCTTTACTTCTCTAGTACTGGGGTAGATTTACTAATACTGGAGCACTCGGAATCAGCTTCTGACTTCAGTTCGTTCAATTAAGCGTTGGCAATAAAACCTGGAAGCGGACTGCTTTCTATGCAGAAGTGAACCTGATTTTTCACTCTCCAGCTTTAGTAAATAAACCCCATTGCGTGTACAGTAGTCACCTCTTTTTCAGTCTACAAAATGTAGCTGATCAGGATGTTCTCTGTTGCATCTCTTCTTATGAAAACAAAAGTTTAACCACTTGCCGCCCTGCCACTGCATATATACGTGTGCAGGGCGGCACTGGGGCACAAAAGCACGTTTTAAAACGGGCTCCGCCCTCCCGATGTTTTCGCGGGCAGGGGGCGCGCGCGCACGCTCCTGCCGACCCGCGGGTGACACTATTTGATCCCGGAGGGATCAATCATTTGATTACAACCAGTGATGTCTGGCTGAAATCAGATGATCGGTCTCTGTCCTATCCTGTCCTGTGTTGACAGTTACACAGGACAGGATATGATGTCATTCTTCTCTGCCTGGGCACATTCCGTTCCAGACAGAGAAGAAGACATACAAATTGTGAGTAAAACAGCACATACCCACAGTTAGAACACTCTAGGACACATTTAACCCCCTGATAGCCCCCCCCCCAGTTAACCCTTTCACTGCCCTGTCACCAGTGTCACTGATCAGTGAACCGATTTTTACTGATCACTGTATCAGTGTCGCTGGCGACTTCCGAAAGTGTTAGCGCCCCTCCCAGATAGCGCCAGATTGCCCGCTAATACACCAGTAATCCCGTCTAACCCCTTAATCCCCCCCCCCCATTAACCCCTTCACTGCCCTGTCACCAGTGTCACTGATCAGTGAACCGATTTTTACTGATCACTGTATCAGTGTCGCTGGCGACTTCCGATAGTGTTAGCGCCCCTCCCAGATAGCGCCAGATTGCCTGCCAGTACACCAGTGATCCCGTTTAACCCCTTGATTGCCCCCCCCCAGTTAACCCCTTCACTGCCCTGTCACCAGTTTCACTGATCAGTGAACCGATTTTTACTGATCACTGCATCAGTGTCGCTGGTGACTTCCGATAGTGTTAGCGCCCCTCCCAGATAGCACCAGATTGCCCGCTAATACACCAGTAATCCCGTCTAACCCCTTGATCGCCCCCCCCCCCCGAGTTAACCCCTTCACTGCCCTGTCACCAGTGTCATTGATTACAGTGAACAGATTTTTACTGATCACTGTATTAGTGTCACTGGTGACTTCCGATAGTGTTAGCACCCCTCCCAGATAGCGCCAGTTTGCCCGCTAATGCACGGGATTTTTTTTACCAAAAATATGTAGCAGAATACATTTTGGCTTAAATTTATGACTAACTTTGAGTTTACGATATATTTTATATAGCTGAAAGTAGAAAATATTGGTTTTTTTCAAAATTTTCGTGTTTTTTTTGTTTATAGCGCAAAAAATAAAAAGCGCACAGGTGATCAAATACCACCAAAAGAAAGCTCTATTTGTGTGAAAAAAAGGACGTAAATTTCATTTGGGTACAGCATTGCATGACCGCGCAATTATTATTTGAATTAGTGCAGCGCCAAACAGCAAAAAAAGGCGTGGTCATTAAGGGGGGTAAATTCTCAGGAGCTCAAGTGGTTAAAGTGAGCTCTAGACACAGTTATTTCCTGTATTGTCATGTTCTATACCAGGGGTCCTCAAACTTTTTAAACAGGGGGCCAGTTCACCGTTGGAGGGCCGGAATATGGTTTAAAAAAAAAAAAAAAAAAAAACTATAAACAAATGCGGACACAGTACAGGAGATGACCAGAGACTGCGGACATACAACGGCAGCGGGAATACTGGGTCGGCCGCTCCATAAGAAGCACAGACATTTCCCCCCAAATGTGTCTTATGGAGCGAAATAGTGCCCCATCGTTGGTGTCAGTGGGGGGGGTGGAATAGTGCCCCATCGTTGGTGTCAGTGGGGGGGTGGAATAGTGCCCCATCGTTGGTGTCAGTGGGGGGGTGGAATAGTGCCCCATCGTTGGTGTCAGTGGGGGGGTGGAATAGTGCCCCATCGTTGGTGTCAGTGGGGGGGTGGAATAGTGCCCCATCGTTGGTGTCAGTGGTGGGGTGGAATAGTGCCCCATCGTTGGTGTCAGTGGGGGGGTGGAATAGTGCCCCATCGTTGGTGTCAGTGGGGGGGTGGAATAGTGCCCCATCGTTGGTGTCAGTGGGGGGGTGGAATAGTGCCCCATCGTTGGTGTCAGTGGGAGGAATAATGCCCCATCATTAGTATCAGTGGGAGGAATACTGCCCCATCATTGGTATCAGTGGGAGGAATAGTGCCCCATCATTGGTGTCAGTGGGAGGAATAGTGCCCCATCCTTGGTGTCAGTGGGAGGAATAGTGCCCCATCATTGGTGTCAGTGGGAGGAATAGTGCCCCATCATTAGTATCAGTGACACCAATGATGGGGCACTATTCCTCCCAATGACACGTTACTTGCTGACCCCTGCTCCAGCATGGTGCTGCTGCTGCCAGCATACCTGGTTGCAGCAGCACCATCAGCACAGCACACTTACCTGTCAGCTGTCCTCCTTCACTCGGGCCTCTCCCTCACTCCATGTTCGTGGGGCCACTCGGCTCCGCCTCCTCACAGGTGACTCGCCACCTGTGTGCCTTTCCTGAGCTACAGTTCTAGCGCCCAATCACCGGTGAGGAGGCGGAGCCGAGCAGCAGGAGTGAGGGAGTGGCCGGAGTGAATGAAGTAGCAGTGCTTCCTGGACTGGATCGTCGTGGGACTGGGACCAGAGCCAGGTAAGGTACAGCAGCCCCCTACCCACCCCTGTACATAGTGTCCCTTCCTGTCCCGCCCCTACCGGCGGGCCGGATGAATGGCCTTGGCGGGCCGCATGTGGCCTGCGGGCCGTAGTTTGAGGACCCCTGTTCTAGATGTAGAAATATTAGGGTCCCAGAGTCACGTATGCAAATTGCAGTCCTTACCTTTCAGCTCTGGAGTCATTGAGTGCCCATATTCATCCAGCAGAATCTGAACAATCAGACCCTCACCTATAGAGAGAAGAATAAGATTCATGTGTGATTGAAGCTGACCATTCACATACACAAAACTAAACATTAAAAATACACTATATTGCCAAAAGGATTAGCCACGCCCTCCATATCATGTGATTCAGGTGTTCCAATCCCCTCCATATCATGTGATTCAGGTGTTCCAATCCCCTCCATGGACACAGGTGTATACAATCAAGCCCCTAGGCATGCAGACTGCTTCTACAAACATTGGTGAAAGAATGGGTCGCTCTCAGGAGCTCAGTGACTCCAAGCGTGGTCCCGTGATAGGTGGTCACCTGGGCAATAAGTCCATCCGTGACATTTCCTGGCTAGTAAATATTCCACGCTCAACTGTTAGTGGGATTATAACAAAGTGGAAGCCACTGGGAACAACAGCCACTCAGCCACCAAGTGGTAGGCCACGTCACATGACAGGGTATGGTCAGCGCATGCTGGAGCGCACAGTGCGCAGAAGTCACCAACTGTCTGCAGAGTCAATAGCTAAAGACCTCCAAACTTGGTGTGGCCTTCAGATGAGCCCAACAACAGTGCGTAGAGAGCTTCATGGAATGGGTTTCCATGGCCGGGCAGCTGCATCCAAGCCTTTCATCACCAAGTGCAATGCAAAGTGTCGGATGCCGTCGTGTAAAGCACGCCGCCACTGGACTCTAGAGCAGTGGAGACGTGTTCTCTGGAGTGACCAATCATGCTTCTGCCTGGCAATCCGATGTACGTGTCTGGGTTTGGCAGTTGCCAGGAGAACGGTACTTACCTGACTGCATTGTGCCAAGTATAAAGCAGAGTCAGTAGTAGGGATGGGCTACATGTTCGACTTGAACGTGGGCAGTTTGTGGGCGGGCGTTCGGTGGGCTGTTCGCTCGCCATGCCCCGACAGTGCATTGTGATTGGTCAAAGAAATGCACCTGACCACAGGTCAGGTGCAATGCTTTAAACACTCACAGCGTGTGATGATTGTGTTCTGAATAAGTGTATTGTTGCTATCGTCTGCATTTTATCATTTAACCCCTTGGCGCTGGCACCTCCCGGCCCTTTAAGGGTTTCAGAAGCCGGGAGGCGGGGCGGGGTTTAGGGTCATGTGACTGCCGTGACACGCCGTCACATGATCAGGAAAGGTCCCGATCGAAAGAGGAGATCGGGACCTTTCCGTAAGTACCGCACAGGTGTGCTGGAAGAGCGCAGGGCGCGCGCTCTCAGCACATATGTTCTTTTTTAATAGAACGCAAATGTGCGGCCGCTCGGCATCTAGGCGCCAGACGCCTGGAGGCCGCACATTTGCGTTAGGCCGGCGTAAAGAGGTTAAAGTGTATTAATAACCAAGAATGAAGATGTAATATATTGCAGCTTACCAGTCCTCAGGTGGAGTGGCTGAAAGTTTTTTCTCTTCAGGGTTTCAGCCGGTGATCCTGCCAGTTATTCACTTTTTTTATTTCACAGAGGAGTTACACTTCCGATAATTGGTGTTGATCATTATTTTATCAAGATGACTGAAAACACAAAGTCCTGTTACCTGTCTTTGTGATCTCATCCAGAACCGCCAGTAAATTCGGATGATTTTTCTGTAGCGCACAGAGACATTCCCAGAGTCCAATCACAGCTTCTCTTCCACACTCCTCAATATCTTGTAACAAGGTGCGGGCGAAGGAAGGCGGGTCTGTTTCCATTGACAGGTATTTCTGGAAAATATATCTGGTTATTGTTCCAGATCTGATCAAAATATAAAAAATGAGTGCAGCACTATCAACAAATTAAAAGGTAATCTTTAAAACTTGTTGTGACGATCGCGGTGTCAGACCCCTGACCTTCTCACCAAACTCATGACCGAAGGACTAGCCAATCTGAAATCGCGATGTCACGTGCGTAACAATGCCACGCCCAGCTGCACCCTGCACAACGATTTTCCAGCTCACTGGACCTCCAATCGATGTACCGGCAGCCTGAATGCGATTGTTACTGGGTCAGGTTAATTACGCAATTAACCCTTCACACTGCCACCACCTCCTTTTTGTACAGATAAATAGGAAACTCGGCAATACCAGCAATAACACTATAATGGTTGAGAAAATTGTCTGTATAGCACTGTCACTGCAGACAGGTTATACAGAGGGTTAAACAAACACGGTAGCACTCTTTTAGAGGCAGGAATTCGTAAGTTGCATTAAGGATCTTTAGAAACGGTTCAACACTTTCAGAAAGAAAGATTTATTAATAAAAGGTCAAAAGGGTGCAATAAAAATATTTACAGAAAAAGATGTAACCAATATATATATAAATACACAGAGAACAGCACAGCAAAGAGATAACAGAGAGAAGTTAGAGGGTTAAAGTACTTGCCAAAGTCCTGGGTTAAGCAGATCAGATTTCAGAGCAAAAGGGCACGGTCTCCCAAGGTGGTTCTGATGTTAAAAGGGAGAATTCTTCAACTTAAACTTCTCTTAGGTCTGACAGCCCATTTTGTGGTCCCCCAGCAGGGGGTGTCTCTAAAGCCAAGGACCAATGCCTCATTTAGGGAAGGATGGTCTGGGCAGAGACCTAAACTAGAGCCAAAATCTCTCGTAGTTCATATTTTGGCTCATAACGTTTCCTATGAACAAGTGACATTCCACCCGCAGGTAGATTACTATGCAGACGCCTCTGAGGAACGGTTAGATATGAAATACATACTCGAAGGGTTCCAGAGATTTAATTTTCTGCTGACCTAGGTATTTCAGTCAGGGAGTGTGACCTATCAAACGGTTTGTCTTCTTGTGGCCAATCTGCAGATATACCTGGCTTTTATGCAAGTCTCTCATATTCCAAAGATATGAGACATAGGGGAAAAATGGTTTTTAAAAGTGTTATATAGTGTCTACTCCTCTGGGATGTCTTTGAACTCAGGGTAAGGCTTGGATTATCTTTTTACGAGGTGCCAGATTACTCAACTTCCCAGCCCGCCCGGCACCCAGATTAAAGATGGTTTATAGCTTGGAGCTCCCTGCTGTGGCCTGAGCAGCCTGTGACACTTCCAACACACACACACAACCAGATGTCACTGTGACTCTCAGAGAGGGAGAATGAGGGGGAATATGTTTGTACAAGATGGTTGACCCTTTGCCAAGATGGAGGTTGGAGCCAAAATGGTTTAACCGCGTGCATATCTGGGTGTACGCTTGCTACACTTGTCCGTCGTGTTAACAACATTAGTCCAATCAGATGGTACAAATGGAAAGAAAAAAAGGCACGGATCCTTAGAAGGTCCCCCGATAGACGGTGTTCACAAAAGTAGAGAAAACAGGGGAGACACAGATCCGCCACCACACCAGATATGCTGCCGCGTATCCAAAATAATTTGATCGCCCATCAGGAACAGTCAACATGCGCATTAAAAATATCACAGCAGAACCTCCTACGCTGATCTCGCTGGTACCACACTCAATGGATAAATCGGCTCCAACCGGATAGGGGACGATACTCCAGAATACGTGGATCAAAGAAGAGAAGCCATCTCAGTGTAGTAAATGAATAAAAATAGGATTTATTCCAAGAGATAAAAATCACATTTTAAAACCAGTACATAGGCACAACATAACACTCCAATGCTGTACCCAGCCAGTGTTGTTTCCAACCAAGATGGCAGCCGCGTCTACGTGCGTGATGATGTCACGCTTGCCGTAACTCCTCCCACAGCATGTGGTGGCGGTTCTGTGTTTCCCCTGTTTTAGCCGCTCTTGTGAACTCCATCTTTTTCAAGTCCATCTACTGGGGACCTTATAAGGATCAGTGCCTTTTTTCCATCTGTACCATCTGATTGGGTGAATCTTGTTAAAGTGTTACTAAACCCACAACAGTACAATCAGTCTGTAGATGCAGTAAAGTATGCTTGTTATACTGACTGTGGAACCTAAGGGGTTAATCCTCTGCATTGTGTAAAAATGCTGTTTGATCCTGTCTTCTCTTATCCTCTCCTTCTTCTGGTGTCCCCCTCTTATCTCCTGATAAGACATATCATGTGGAGACACTCTGCACATGCTTAGTTTGGTGTGTATTGCTGGAGAGGAGTTTTTTTTTCTTGGGAGAGTGCATTTGATAAGCTCAGTGCTAATCACCACTGTCCAGACAGAGGTCAGGGGTTCTGCATCCTCCTAGAGCAAAATGAAAACTCCTCCTACAGGCTTTAACCAGTGCTCTGTTGAACACTGATAGAAGTCACAAGACTGATATATACTGCTGATGAGAAAAGAGATTTAGCAGTTTATATGTACTAGAATAATTGCACTTTCATGTTCTGTGTGCTGTGGGAGACCGGATATAGTGAATGCAGGGTCCAGGTATAGCAGATACAGTGAATGCGGGGTCCGGGGAGAGCGGATACAGTGAATGCGGGGTCCGGGGAGAGCGGATACAGTGAATGCGGGGTCCGGGGAGAGCGGATACAGTGAATGCGGGGTCCGGGGAGAGCGGATACAGTGAATGCGGGGTCCGGGGAGAGCGGATACAGTGAATGCGGGGTCCGGGGAGAGCGGATACAGTGAATGCGGGGTCCGGGGAGAGCGGATATAGTGAATGCGGGGGTTCGGGGAGAGCGGATATAGTGAATGCAGGGTCCGGGGAGAGCAGATATAGTGAATAAGGGGTTCGGGGAGAGCGGATATAGTGAATGCTGGGTCCTGGGAGAGCGGATATAGTGAATGCGGGGTCCAGGGAGAGCGGATATAGTGAATGCGGGGTCCAGAGAGAACGGATATAGTGAATGCGGGGTCCAGAGAGAACAGATATAGTGAATGCGGCTTCCGGGGAGACCAGATATAGTGAATGCGGGGTCCTGGGACAGCGGATATAGTAAATGCGGGGTCCGGGGAGAGCGGATATAGTGAATGCGGGGTCCAGGTATAGCGGATACAGTGAATGCGGGGTCCGGGGAGAGCGGATACAGTGAATGCGGGGTCCGGGGAGAGCGGATACAGTGAATGCGGGGTCCGGGGAGAGCGGATACAGTGAATGCGGGGTCCGGGGAGAGCGGATACAGTGAATGCGGGGTCCGGGGAGAGCGGATATAGTGAATGCGGGGGTTCGGGGAGAGCGGATATAGTGAATGCAGGGTCCGGGGAGAGCAGATATAGTGAATAAGGGGTTCGAGGAGAGCGGATATAGTGAATGCTGGGTCCTGGGAGAGCGGATATAGTGAATGCGGAGTCCAGGGAGAGCGGATATAGTGAATGCGGGGTCCAGAAAGAACGGATATAGTGAATGCGGGGACCAGAGAGAACAGATATAGTGAATGCGGCTTCCGGGGAGACCAGATATAGTGAATGCGGGGTCCTGGGACAGCGGATATAGTAAATGCGGGGTCCGGGGAGAGCGGATATAGTGAATGCGGGGTCCGGGGAGAGCGGATATAGTGAATGCGGGGTCTGGGGAGAGCGGATATAGTGAATGCGGGGTCCGGGGAGAGCGGATATAGTGAATGCGGGGTCCGGGGAGAGAGGATATAGTGAATGCGGGGTCCGGAGAGAGCGGATATAGTGAATGCCGGGTCCGGGGAGAGCGGACATAGTGAATGCGGGGTCCGGGGAGAGCGGATATAGTGAATGCGGGGTCCGGGGAGAGCGGATATAGTGAATGCGGGGTTCGGGGAGAGCGGATATAGGGAATGCAGGGTCCGGGGAGAGCGGATATAGTGAATGCGGGGTCCGGAGAGAGCAGATATAGTGAATGCGGGGTCCGAGGAGAGCGGGTATAGTGAATGCGGGGTCCGGGGAGAGCGGATATAGTGAATGCGGGGTCCGGAGAGAGCAGATATAGTGAATGAGGGGTCTGGGGTTTAGTAACACTAAAGAGATGAGTGGAAGCCATTTTTCCTTCACTAATCTCTATGCCCAGCGCCGGGATCGTTCGGTGGTTTCTCAGGTAAGGCGGAGAACTACCGAGTGGCGGCAGTGGCGGGCAGGCGGCGGTAAGGGGCGGCAGTATTTTCGGCACCTGTATCAGTGCTTTTTTTCATATTGGCTGACGGCCGATAGGGATGTTTTCGGCCGAAACATTCCGGCCGCCGAAATTTCGGTGCACCCATAGTGGAAATCACTCGGAGCAAGGTCCAGGCTGTAAGGGGGGATGTGGCAATACCTCCCAGCCGAGCTGCTGTACACGTAGTGCGGTGAGCGGTAGGAGCTTGTGCGTTGTCGGGTTCATCACGTATAATGATGCGATCCAGAAAATCCTGGCCTATCCTGTCAAAATGCAACATGCAGACTGCAATTCTTCTATGCCGGTAAAAAGCGGAAAGCTGTCTTGGTACCCAGTGTGCAATAACTTTTCAAAAATGCAAAATGTTCAAGAATGATTGTGTTCACCATTCCACAGAAAGATTTGTCTCTTTTCAGGACAGGTTATGTATCGATCATCCAGGATCAGGCGTTCCACGCGCTGAATGTTCACAGGAATGACTGTTGTGGGCTGGGAACTGCCACGGCCGAGATCATCACTGACTGATGGACAGCCATCTTTGAAACATTTACAGCATTTGAATGTCTTACTGCAGCTGAGCGTCTCATCACCGTACTGTGCTTGAAGTTTTCTGTAGATATCCGTGGATTTTTCGCCTTCCTTCACAAGAAACATCATCACCACACGTTGTTCCATTCACGCACTACCATCTTGATTAATGGTCTCTGGACTGGGCCAAGACATGGGCACCACTTATCAGTGGTAGGACACACTTGGCACTTACTACTGTGTGTAGCACCGTCACGCTAGCATCCCTTATTATACCTGGAAAATTAAAAGTCCCAGTTTGACGTGAACGTCCCTCTTATAAATGACTGGGGTTGTCCATGTGTGACGGGAGTCACTTTGGGTGGGGAGCCCTGGAACCCAGCTCACTTTGGAGAGGTGGGGAAACCCCTGTCTCAGCTCCCCATATCCCTCTTATGTGTAAGTCACCGTGTCTGTTAGGGGTACAGGGTGATCTGTCCTAATATTGTGTAGACATGTATAGGTGGGGTGGGGGTCGTGGATTGTTTGGTGTTATGTGGTTGCATCCCATTGTTCTATTGTGTGTCTTGCTTGGGAGCAAACTATTATGGGATGTATGTGTTTATGTGTATTGGCTTGGTGGGACTGTCTGCTGGTGTGTCTCTTGTTACTAAATGTAGATTGCCCCACCCTGTGTCATTATGCAGGGGGGGGGGTTGTTCCCTTGAATGTATATATCTTGTATCTGTGTTAATATAAACTACTACTTCCTGGTTCACTTCAAGACTGGTGTTGTCTAGTATTTTATCGTCAGCTGTGGTCTCTGTTGTCGGTGTTCGGACGGGGAAGCGGTATTCTAATGGAAGTATCCATGTGCAGTCTGGTGTCGGTTCCGTTACACCATGTTTATAACTATTTACTCAGAGTTCCCCTTACATATTTTGCTGTAGGTAATGCTGTATCTCTTTCTTACGTCTGTGTTTAAGACATTCTGAGATTCTAGTTTATCCAGGACAGAATGAGGTTTCATATTCTCCAGGATGTAGCTCAGATCATCTTTGTAATACTCGTATATCCTCCTCAGTGTTGGATCGTCATACGCAGACAGCTGATGGCGGATCCTCTCAATGTCCTCTAGAAAAACACAGAAATACACTTTATAAAATTTCCTAATCACACAAATGCTGTGAATTATATTCCAGTAAGGACATTTTTCTTACTGGATCAATGCCTTGAAATTGGGGCTACGTAACAATTTACGTTTCTATAAAGAGCACTGGAGGTGAGAAACACTATAAGAATCATTACATTCATTGCTCTGTGATTGGGGGTTTATATTTGTACATCCAAATTATCTATGAATCCTCAGTAAGAACTATTGAGAACTGGTATTAAAATTTCATTGTCAAAATTTTAAAATCAGTTATAATAAATCTGAGCTTTCACTCCATGTTCCTTCCACCATGGCTGAATCTCTGCTCCGCTCCTTTCCTTTGGTGTGGTGGAAGGGATCACAACCATACTTTGAGACTCACATCTCACCTGATCCAAAACTCCTGTATGTCCTTAACATGGTGCACCATTGGATAAAGTTGCAGGGCCTGAAACTTTGGCAAGCTGATCCTTTGACAATGGACGGGGCAATGTACCGTCAAATCTTGGGTGAGAACCTTCTTCCCTCAGCCAGGGCACTGAAAATGGGTCATGGATGGGTGTTCCAGCATGACAATGACCCATAACACACAGCCAAGGCAACAAAGAAGTGGCTCAAGAAGAAGCACATTAAGGTCCTGGAGTGGCCTAGCCAGTCTCCAGACCTTCATCCCTCTTGTATTGAACTGTATTGTCTCCCTTTATATTGTAAAGCGCTGAGCAAACTGTTGGCGCGATATAAATCCTGTATAATAATAATAATAATCCGACTGAAAATCTGTGGAGGGAGCTGAAATTTCGAGTTGTCAAACATCAGCCACCAAACCTTAATGACTTGGAGAGGATCTGCCAAGAGGAATGGGCCAAAATCCCTCCTGAGATGTGTGCGAACCTGGGGGCCAACTCCAGGAAACGTCTGACCTGATTATCAACGAGGGATTTGCCACCAAGTACTAAGTCATGTTTTGTGAAGGGGATCAAATCCTTATTTCCCTCATGAACATGCAGATCAGTCATCATTTGTTAGACGCATTTCTGCTGAATCTGTTGTTGTATTCTGTCTCTCAGTGTTACAATACACTGATTATTTGATTTTTAGACCGATCGTTTCTTTGTGAGGGGCAAACATTCAACATCTGCAGGGGAACAAATATGCATTTCCTTCACTGTATATTATATGCCGCGCCCATCTCCTTACACCAGACTTTTTTCAAGTGCTTGTGTTGGGCTTTCCTGTCTTTTGTTTGGCATGGGAAGTGACCGAGACTCGCATATGACATACTGTCTGCATATGACATACTGCGTAGACACAAACTGGACAGCAGGGTTGACCTACTGGAAGTAGGGTTATGTTATAAAGCTATGGCTCTAGTACGCATTCTGAACTGGTGTCATGATGCCTTGACTAAACTTTGTGTCCCCTGGAGAAATTGATGGTGGGCAGAAACGTGGCGGGAGCTCCCTGCATCCCAACTGCTTCGGGAGGATTTTCAGACTGAACGTCCCCCTTGACTCAGGACATTAAGATGGTCGGAGACGGACTCAACGGGACCGTCCATTATTCTTCTACGACATCCCCATTAGTACCTTTAGGAGGATTTCCTTGGTTTCCTCTGAGAGAGGATCTTGAGTTCATCTGCTCTTGGGGAGATGATGGGACACATCCTGTGTAAAATTCAGGCTCTGGGGTAAACTTTTACCCTTTGTTGTTCTGCGAACCTTTTAAGGACATTTTCTGTTTGCTGAGCAGTGATACCTCCAGCCTTATTAGACATTTTAGGGAAATTATTGCCCAAGTTACGATCGCGGGACACTCTTTCCCCGTTTGAGTCCTTGTGTCCTGTTTTCTCATATGCAGAAGCTGGTTCTTAGCGCTCACTCAGTGTCTGTTCCATATTATAAAAAAGGATCGGGAGAAGGAGCTTGGATTGGCATTTACCCCCACAGATTCAGTTATTAAATTGACCCATACATCCTCCGTTAGTATCCGTTATCCAAGAGTAGTCCTATAAATTCCTTACTTGGTGGTACAAAACCCCCTCCCGTCTGGCCCAGATGTTTCCTACTGCTGATACCCTTTGTTGGAGGGGTTGTGACCAACGAGGCACCTTTCTCCACCTTTGGTGGTCCTGCCTTAACATTTACAATCACTTTAAGTAGATCTATACTTTTACTGGATGCATTTATGTATCTTAAACAATTGTCATTTTTTATTTTCATATGAATCCTGTTTCTGCTTTTTTCTATCCCTTCCCCAATCTCAATGCTGCTGATCTCCTGCAGCCCCCATCAGCCACTTCCTGTCTACATGCAATCACTTCAGCATCAGCAACAATTCATCGTATATCACATCAAAAAAGACAAACAGCGACCGATCTCAGATTACTAGTACTGCCGGCTCTTCTTCGTCTCTCTGCCATCTTTTTGTTCTTCGTTCTTCTGCAGCACAATCCCGGTCATGCCATGAAACACCTAGACACAGAGACAGATCGTGACTAACGGTTACTTAGTATATACAAAACTAAAAACCAGTATATACAAAACTAAAAACCAGAGACAGATAAAAGATGCAAATTAATGCAGGTCTGTATTCATTAACCCCTCGCTCTCCAGAGGATTTAACCCCCCCCCCCCCCGACCAGGCTATTTTTTGCAATACGGCGCTCCATTATTTTAACTGACAATTGCGCAGTCATGCAACGCCGCACCCAAATGAAATTTACGTCCTTTTTTCCCCCACAAATAGAGCTTTCTTTCAGTGGCATGTGATCGTCTCTGTTTTGTTTTTCTTTTTTGCGCTATAAAGAAAAAAAGACCGACAATTTTGAAAAAAACCCAAAAACTATAGTTTTGACTTTTTGCTATTAACCTCCTTGGCGGTTTGATTCTTTCCGATTTTTTGTGCTGAAAGCAGTACATTTTTTTGCATGGAAATATATATCTTTTTATTGTAGGCTGTAAATTTTAGGAATAACTCACTGAAATCTAGTGATTTAAAAAAAAAAAAAAAACTGAGTCTAGTAAACATCCCGGGTAGGATAAAACTTGAAACACGGAATCATAAATTATAATTTAATAAATAATCATAAAAAATAATAATATAATAATAAATTTAATTCAATAATATAATCAAACCAAAAACACTGAAATTTGAAATATAGCGCCAAGTTCACACATCGCTGAGCAAAGTCGCAGAATCGTTTTCAGTGTCTGATGAGGAATTTCCCCCACCAATCATTATCACTCAATTCTGCAAGTGGTTCTGATTTACTATCGCTGTTCTCTAGCCGGTCTAAAACCGCGTCTGACCTAAAGGGACGCTTTTTGGACGCCATGGATGTTTCTCAGTTTCCAGGCAGAAAGAACAGTAAAAATGCAGGCAGGGCGCCAGACAAAGCAGTAGGGACAAAATATATGTGAAATGCATTGAAACAGCAATGACAGCAAAAATGACATTTTTTAAAAATTTCA
This sequence comes from Staurois parvus, assembly GCF_062004578.1. NCBI lineage: Eukaryota > Metazoa > Chordata > Amphibia > Anura > Ranidae > Staurois > Staurois parvus. Next base: position 169,041 of record NW_028318797.1, read on the forward strand.
AATTTCCCGCCGGTTCCGGCGCCCGTACGTCCCGACATCACAGGGACCGGAACACAGAAGCCAGAGGAGATGGCCGGGGACGCTGCAGGGGACACATCGCGGGAGCGAAGGACAAGGTAAGTGCTGCAGGGACCCCCTGAGCAACGCCACATGGTAAGCCTGAGTGTAGCTCGGGGTTACCGCTCTTGGTATTGAAATTTTACCCCGAGCTACACTCGGGAATACCGCTAAGGAGGTTAAACATGTACAGTAAAAATTCTGTTAAAAAAATCTAATTTCATCATAAATTTAGACCAACATGTATTCTGCTTCGTGTCTTTGCTGAAAAAAAATCATAATCTGTGTAAATTAAATGGTTTACGTGAAAGTTATAGCATTTGCAAATGGCGGTATATACAGTATACTGGATTTTTTTCTCTCTTTTTTTTACTAGTGATGGCGGTGATCAGCGAGTTATAGCGGGCATGTGGGACTGCGGTGGGCATTCTGACACTGGGGGGAACTGACTTGGTGTCACTGACATCCCCAGTGACACCAATGCATTGATCAGTGCTAATAAAAAGCACTGATACTGGGCAGGAAGGGGTTAACATGTGGGGCAAGCAAAGGGTTAACTGTGTGCTGTTTTACTGTGTGCTGCGTGTGTGCACGCTTTACACTGTAAGCACACTGCTTTGAAAAAATAAATAAGTATAAATTTCATTTGGGTACAGCGTTGCATGTACAATTGGTGAAGTAGTGCCGTGAGGAATAGCAAAAAATAGCCCGGGCATGAAGGGGATAAAATGTTCTGGAGGTCAAGTGGTTATAAGGTGCGAGCTGGAGGGGGGAGAATCAGAAATCAAAGTGTCCAATGTCCCCTTTAACCTCTACAGTACACAAATACGGGGGCTCTCGCTGGCTGGGCCTTGATGCCGAGCGGCCGCATATTTGCGTACCATTTGTAAACAAACGTGCTCACAGTGGCTAAATGGTTAGCACTTCTGCCTGGCAGCACTTGGGTTGTTGGTTCAAATCCCAACCACAGCACCACCTGCCTGGAGTTTGCATGTTCTCCCTGTGCCTGCGTGGGTTTCTTCAGGTACTCCGGTTTCCTCCCACACTCCAAAGACATGCTAGTAGGTTAATTGGATCCTGTCTAAATTGCCCCTAGTATGTGTATGTATGAATGTGAGTTAGGGCCCTTAGATTGTACACCCCTTGAGGGTCAGGGACTGATGTGAATGTACAATATAGTCGCTCCATATCGTCGCTCCGTGTCATCGCTCTATCGTCGTCGCTCTGTATCGTCGTCGCTCCGTGTCGTCGTCGCTCCCTGTCGTCATCGATCCGTGTCGTCGCTCCGTATCGTCGTCACTCCGTATCATCGCTCTGTATCGTCTTCGCTCTGTGTCGTCGTCGCTCTGTATCATCGTTGCTCCATGTCATCGCTCCATATCGTCGTCGCTCCGTATGGTCGCTCTGTATCGTCGTCGCTCCGTGTCATCGTCGCTCTGTGTTGTCGCTCCGTATCGTCGTCGCTGCTCTCTGTCGTCACTCTACGTCATCATCGCTCTGTGTTGTTGCTCCGTATTGTCGCTCTATGTCATCATCACTCTGTATCATCGTCGCTCTACATCATCATTGATCTATATCGCTGTTGCTCTACGTCATCATCACTCTGTATCATCATCGCTCTGTATCGTCATCATCACTCTGTATCATCGCCACTCTGTGTCGTCGTCGTTCTACGTCATCATCGCTCTGTATCATCGTCGCTCTGTGTCGTCGCTCTACGTCATCATCGCTCTGTATCATCGTCGCTCTGTGTCGTCGCTCTACGTCATCATCACTCTGTATCATTGTTGGTCTGTGTCGTCGCTCTACGTCATCATCACTCTGTATCATTGTTGGTCTGTGTCGTCGCTCTACGTCATCATCACTCTGTATCATTGTTGGTCTGTGTCGTCGCTCAACGTCATCATCACTCTGTATCATTGTAGGTCTGTTTCGTCGCTCTACGTCATCATCACTCTGTATCATCGTCGCTCTGTGTCGTCGCTCTACGTCATCATTGCTCTGTATCATCGTCGCTCTGTGTCCTCGCTCTACGTCATCATTGCTCTGTATCATCGTCGCTCTGTGTCGTCGGACTACGTCATCATCACTCTGTATCATCATCGCTCTACATCATCATCGATCTATATCGCTGTCGCTCTACGTCATCATCACTCTGTATCATCGTCACTCTGTGTCGTCGTCGCTCTATGTCATCATCACTCTGTATCATCGTCACTCTGTGTCGTCGTCGCTCTATGTCATCATCACTCTGTATCATCGTCGCTCTGTGTCATTAGCACTCTGTAGCATCGTCGCTCTGTGTGGTCGCTCTACGTCATCATCACTCTGTATCGTCGTTGCTCTGTGTCGTCGCTCTACGTCATCATAGCTCTGTATCGTCGTCGCTCCATGTCATCGTCGCTCTGTGTTGTCGCTCTGTATCGTCGTCGCTGCTCTCTGTCATCACTCTACGTCATCATCGCTCTGTATGGTCATCGCTCTGTGTCGTTGCTCTAAGTCAGCAATGGGCAAACTACGGCCCGCGGGCCGTATACGGCCCGGCGTACCTTTTAATCCGGCCCGTGGAGCGAGATACTGTCAGGATGTGTGTAGGCGGGGCAGTCTGACGAACGCGAGGGGAGCTAGGCTCCTCTCACAGTCCGCCCTGAAGACCGGTGTAACATGAAAATCTGTCTCCTATGAGGATCTGTCCCCCTCGACGTATCTGCACATGTGCCGGAGATCGCCAATCGGCTGCTAATGCCTGAAACTGGCACATGCGCAGATACGTCGAGGGGGACAGATCCTCATAGGAGACAGATTTTCATGCTACACCGGAACGGCGCGGGAACACGGCGAGAGGAACGCGCGGAGCAAAGGTAAGTGAATTGACACAGGGGGGACTTGGGGACTTAATATGGGGGATGAATTAATATGGGGAATGAATTACTATAGGGGGGATGAATTACTATAGGGGGGATGAATTACTATATGGGGGATGAATTACTAATGGGGGATGAATTACTATATGGGGGATGAATTACTATGGGGGATGAATTATTATGGGGGATGAATTACTATAGGGGGAATGAATTACTATATGGGGAATGAATTACTATATGGGGGATGAATTACTATATGGGGGATGAATTATTATGGGGGATGAATTACTATGGGGGATGAATTACTATGGGGGATGAATTACTATATGGGGGATGAATTACTATGGGGGATGAATTACTATATGGGGGATGAATTACTATATGGGGGATGAATTACTATATGGGGGATGAATTACTATATGGGGGATGAATTACTATGGGGGATGAATTACTATATGGGGGATGAATTACTATATGGGGGATGAATTACTATGGGGGATGAATTACTATATGGGGGATGAATTACTATATGGGGGATG